>NC_079971.1:19884062-19894062 GCF_029852145.1 Microplitis mediator | reverse complement strand
AACCTCCTTAAAGGTTTTCGCAGATAATCCATCTGGATCAGGAGAAGTACCCAAAGAGGGAAGAGCAAGCTCTACTTCCTTGGGAAAAATTGAGCTCCAAAGATCTTTAAGGTCGTCCTTCAAGTTAAATTTTGGCGTTTCGACACCTGGTGTTGTATATCTGCGACATTCAGTCATTAATCGCTCCCAGAAGGGAACCATGTTCTCTTTAGATGGATTATTATTTGTCTTTTTATCTTTAAGAAGATGTCGAATGCAATTGGATCTATTCTTTTTCCACATCGTTTGGATTTTGGAATACTCGGCTTTACGAGTTTTGCGCCGTGACAAACTAATGTCCTGTTGGATGTTATTATTAAAATCAGTTTCAGGCTTGTGTTGGTGGTCGAAGATATATTGATATATCCTCAAAAACTTGGTCTTTATCAGAGTCCCTAAGTGACTGTAGGATCATCTTAAGGCTCCTTGTGTTATAATTATTGTTACAGGCAGGTAAACTATCTAAATAGTCACAAATCGCATCTTCATAATTAACCTCGTCTACATTTGGAGTTTTTGGGTGGTTATCAACACTACCTTGATCTTCATTGTCTGACTCACTTGATGAAGAAGAAGAAGATACTGTCCTAGCGGTCTGAGACCGTATACTTTCAATAAGTTGGTTGACTTTGTTCTTATGATCATTCTTTCTTCATTGACCTTTTATCGACTCCAGAGTTTTGTCCGTGAACAGTTTATGCAACTCCAGGTTTAGGTTCTTAGTATTGTTAATGGTCAAGCGAGCTTCGTGACGAACGAGTAAAGCCATTTCCTCCTCTGTCCATCGTGCCTTTTTATAATTGGTGTTCTGTTGAGCACCATACCAATCCTTGTGTGTTTTTTGCTGGTGCACTCCACGACCGGTCTTGGTTTTGAATGGCCGGTTACAACTAGGAAATTCACAAATGTAAGCATGAATATCTAAGGACGGTACATTCCCATTGTCTCTATTGACTGGTGCGGCCACATCAGAGGATGGGTCACTAAGCTGACCAGTGTCACCCATCCGAGGCAAATTATTATTGATTGAGCCAGTAAAAATAAGGTAGTTAGGGCAGGCAACCCTAAAAGCCATGTAGCAGCGGCATCTATTGGCTTCCCCCAACTAAAGTAAGGGTAATAATAGCGGGACTCACGAAGAGGGTGATGCTTGCTAACTATGACATAAAAAAAGATGTTAAGAGAGTCATAGTTACTCCCGGTAATTGCCGAAATGGCCAAATATGGTTTGTCACCTATGCCGAAGAAATGCTGCTGCTTTTCACTTGTCTTTTCAGGTCGAGATAAGAAGATGAAAGTGGTCACGGAGCAGTCATTTACAATTCTAGGAGATTCGGTTCCTCAACTTGGCATCAATGACTATATTCGAAGCAACTTGGAGTAGAGTTTAGCGTCAGAGGTCTTAACGTGCCATCTGTGCAAATGAATGAGTTACTCGAACGTGTTACGAAAGCTCCATTGAAGCCGCAACAGCGTATAAAAGTTTTTCAGACATTTTTGATCCCGCGATTTATACATAAACTGGTATTTGGAAAGCTTACATATGGCGTCCTGAGAAGAATTGATAAACTAGTCCGCAAAGTAGTAAGATCGTGGTGTCGGTTGCCTCATGACACACCCACACCGTACTTTCACGCGCGTCTAAAAGAAGGAGGCCTTGGAGTCATGTCGTTTGCCTCGAAGATTCCTGAAATGCTGCATAACCAACTAAGTAACCTGCGAAAATCAAGCTTTTCTGCTGCAGTTAAAGCTAGCAAGAGCAGTTGGGCACAGTCTAAAAGAAAATGGAGTCTAATGACGTCCCTAAAGGACAAAGATTGGGCCAGTAAGCTGCACAAGTCAACTGATGGTTTTGAGCTGAGACAAGTAAAAGATACGCCGCTTTCGTATAAGTGGTTCGATGATTCGTACATTCGCACACCGGTCAGAGACTGGGTCTAGTTTGTTCGGCTCCGTATTAACGCGCTATCATCAAGAATGAGAACATCCCGAGGTTTCAGAAGGAACACACAACCAAGTGAATGCCAAGCAGAGTGCCGTGTGCAAGAAACTAGCGCACACATAATCCAACAGTGTCACAGAACGCATGGAGGCAGAATTGAAAGACACAACGCCATTGTCGATACAATTGTCCAAAAGCTCGAGAAAATTGGGTACTAGGTTCAGAAGGAAAAACGCTACGCCAACGATGTTGGAATGAAGCAACCTAATATGATAGTGAAGCGTGATGATAAAGTTACCATACTGGATGCGCAGATTGTTTCAGCATACAGAAATCTAGATGAGTTTCATAAATTTAAGCGCGATAAATATGCCAAAAATAATTCTTTGCTTTTGAATGTTGCAGATAAGTTTAAAGTTTCTAGCTCCAAAATTAAGGTATCGACTATCACGGTATCATGGCGGGGTGTATGGTCAAAAGCCTTCCACGATGATCTCAATGGAATGGGTTTAAGCAATAGTTCGTTAGTTGGCATTACCACACGAGTCCTCCAAGGGTCACATATAAATTTTACACGGTTTAATCAAATAACCACCATGGCTAGTCGTGACATAATAAGAAATAGACCACCTTAAATGATACATGTTTTTCATGGGTTTAGCTTTTAAGTATTTATTTATTATCATACTTATATTAATTGTATTAATAAAAGCTTTTTTTTTATTTGTCACATAAGTCATACAAGTAACACCATCTATTTTTTAATATTTGAAATTTTATGGTGGGTACAAAGATTTAGATTTAGCCTTTGTCGAAAGTGTGACCAATCGAGTTACTCTCAAGGCGTAGTCCCTCGGTTTCACTTTCTCGTTGAGTTGTGTTCTTGATGTCTATCGCAAATCTAAATTTTGCCTTAAAATTCACTATTAGGACGACTGTCAACTCAACCGAGTTGCTTGACGCTGGCTTCGGACCTAACAACCCATAGAAGCTGTTCGTCGCATTGCTTGAGGTACTCATATGTGCATAGGACTTGTTACTCACTGACGATGAACCGTTTCCGGAACTTAGAACGTCATTGATTTGAGTTACTGCTCGCTTCACCTCAATCGCTAACAAATTTTTCACATCATTCTTTCACGGAGAGCATGCAGACGTCATGAATACAGAGCCATCTAGTTACTTTGGTCAAAGAATATTTCGAAGGCAGCCCACTAAATCCTAGACAGTGATTCTGAGGAGCCATCGCACCCAAAATTAGAGCGAAGAATTTGTGTCCAAGACAAAAGAAAGTGGTGTCGACTGACTTCTCTTCGGGATCGTGAATGGGCATCTAAATTGCACAAGTCGACAGACGACTTTGATATCAGGGAAACTAAAAACTCTCCATCGTCTTATCAATGACTCAACGACTCATTCGTGAGAATCCCAGCGCGCGATTGGGTCCAATTTTTTCGCGGCCGCATCCACGCCCTACCATCAAGGATGCGGACAACCCGGGGTATGAGAAGAATTGTGCAAGAGAGCAAGTGCCGTGCCGGATGCAATGAACCTGAAGCCTCGGCCCGAAACTGAACAAAGTGTACAACCGATTTGTTAATGAACGAGTGAAGTGCAATAATAATTAATTAATAAAATAATTAATTTCGCGTAATAACTGGTGATAGTGAAATTGAACGCGTTACCGAAATAAAATATTATTTTATATTTTATTTTATTTCCTCGAGCAATTCTGAGAATTACGGATTATCCGTGTCTCATTCGTACCGCAGTCGAGTCTTACGTTAACAATACTCTGACGTCATTCGTCAAGTATTTTGTGTGAAAAAAATAAAATAAGTTTATTTTATTTCGACAACCGAACTGACATTGTGTTTGATCAAATATTATTCTACGAGCAATTTTAATTTCGTTTATATCGAGTCAAGCCGACAACGGCATTTATATTTTGTTGTAACCGATTATTTTTGTGATACCGATCAATTACTTTCTATTTAATATACGACTAATTATTTTGTGTTAATTCTGATTAATTATTTATCGTAATCTTAAGTGCCTAACCTTTCCTCGATCCGCCACCCTGAGCCGAGTTATATTTTGATAATTGTTTTTTTTTTTGGTGATTATAAAATCACCTGGCGCCCAACTAATAATTTTGAACAAGGTTGCCAAAAATCGTACGTGTATTCGGACTTCACTCCGGTAGATCCCCGGTGGTGAAAAACCCGTTACAATATATATATATGGGTCATTCCACCAAATAAAATTATTTTTACGGGGCGACCCTTGTCGATTTGGTTCAAACTTTGTGGAGTCGTTCTATATATTAAAAAAAAAATTCTCTGAAAATTTGAGCCTTTTATTTGCAGCTGTTTCAAAGTTATGATTTTTTGGATTTTTTAAAAATTATTGTTTTCAACTTTTTCATTAATTTTTTTGAAGGAAAATTTTTTTTTTTTAAAATGAGCACATAACAGTTTTTCGTAGGAAAAATTCTCAGCTTTCCAATAAGAATATCCATTTTTTATTTTATGTTACAGAAGACCTTTTAAAATTCGATTAAAGACGAAAAAACGATTTTTATGACTGTGCGGCGCTTGATACATCTATCTTGATATTTTTTTCTGAAAGCTGAGACTTTTTCCCAAAAAATATGTGATTTTCACGATGTGCATATTTTTTGTTTGAACAAAATTAAATAAAATATAAACTCTCTATCATTAAAAAATGTTAATTCTTATTTGTTTTGAGGATGTTGATACATTTTTAACACATATATATCTTAAGTTATCAAGAAGAGGTGAGATAGTGCACTGCTTGTGTTTCTTTCACCGTTTTTGACTCCAAGTATCGTACGTCTAAAACATTTATTTTCTATAAAAAGTCATCATTCCCTGATTAAACAAAACGATTCGAAACGATTTGTAATGTTAAATGCCCATAAAAAGGGTGATTCAAAAGTATTCAAAAGCATTAAAAAGTATTTAAAATTTTTTTTCCAATCGTTTTGAGTCGTTTCTTTTAATAAGGGTTGATTATAACAGTGAAATCAACGCTGGTAGAATTTTGAATATCCGGATGTATAAATTTTGTGGTGTGAGGATATGTTTTCAGGTATGTATCTGCAGTAAAGCTCTAAAAACAAAAATTATAAAACTATTTTTCATGATACCAGCATCAATGGTTCAAGTCTAGGAATCAGTAATTTGAACTTTGATTCTTGAGTTTTGTTCAATAGTGATTTCAAACTATTGATGTCATCTGCGTTAATGACAGTTCTGACTTTGTAATCAAGTTTTATGAAAATTTGTGTACATAATAAATAGTATTTATGGTTTCTGTTTAGTTATAAATTGCAAATCATAAGTTAGGCGTACACTAATGGTTGATCACGCCATTGGTCTTAATATAACTTGATTCTAACTAGCTGCTGACACTGATAATAATTTTCAATGCAGGTAATCATGAAAAAAATAGTGTGTAACACTAAATGAAACACGACTTCAGATTGCAATTACTGTCAGCTTTTGCCTACGGCTCGGGCAGCCTACTTTACTTTCGTCTGACATCGTTTTGTTTCATCTCTTGCCACACAATGAACTATTACAGTTTGTTAAAACTATAAAATTAATGACTTGCATTTAAATAATTATTGATTTTGTTCAAACAAAAAATATGCACATCGTGAAAATTACATATTTTGTGGGAAAAAATCTCAGCTTTCAGAAAAAAATATCAAATTAGATGTATCAAGCGCCGCACAGTCATAAAAATCGTTTTTTCGTCTTTAATCGAATTTTAAAAGGTCTTCTGTAACATAAAATAAAAAATGGATATTCTTATTGGAAAGCTGAGAATTTTTCCTACGAAAAACTGTTATGTGCTCATTTTAAAAAAAAAAAATTTTCCTTCAAAAAAATTAATGAAAAAGTTGAAAACAATAATTTTTAAAAAATCCAAAAAATCATAACTTTGAAACAGCTGCAAATAAAAGGCTCAAATTTTCAGAGAATTTTTTTTTTAATATATAGAACGACTCCACAAAGTTTGAACCAAATCGACGAGGGTCGCCCCGTAAAAATAATTTTATTTGGTGGAATGACCCATATATATATATATATATATATATATATATATATATATATATATATATATATATATATATATATATATATATATATATATATATATATGTCGGAGAGTCAGCAGGTAGTTGAGGGGTACTCGTGGTACCGTCGTTATTATCACCATTATTTGGAGACATTTTTATTTAAACAATAAAATATCAGATAAACAACAAAATAATTATCGTCACGCTCAAAAATTACTCTCGAGGAGATTTCACAAATGATTAAAGTATTACAAATAATTAAAGTATTACAAATAATTAAAGTATTACAATATGTTATAATTTAAGATTATCGTTACACAATATTAAGTATTCACTAAAGGCTAAAGATTACAATAACTACACTCAAATAACTATATGGATTATAATGCACAAGTAGTACAACAGTATTCACTAATTTAATATACAACTCAATCGTAGAGTTAACAAAGTATACACGACAGTAAAATTAGACTTGAGAACGAATACACGGTCAGCAGGATACGAGGTGCTGTCGACTCAAGCTCAAACAGAAGTGCGTTTGCACTCTGAACTCTTACTCAAAAAAACTCTCTGTCTTTACCTGAAAGACCCAAACGAACTGCCTTATTCTATATTGCAATTATTTTACTATCCTCTGACCGTGGCTACGTTTGGTGAGCAGATGCCACTCCAAGTCTAAGCCTACCGTCATAAAAATATTTTACAACAAGCTTAAAAAAATTTCCCAATCCGATTAAGTTGTAAAATATTATTGTTGAGTATCGTTGTTAAAGAAAAATATAAACTAAAATGTAGTTGGGACTTTCCAAAGCCTCTGGGAAAACCCAGTTACAATTTTATCTCCGACATATATATATATATATATATATATATATATATATATATATATATATATATATATATATAAATTGAACTTTTCTTAATTATAAGTGTAGAACAGACTAGAGGATCAGACTACAATCAATCGATTATCGAAGTTAAACAGCATCGGCATGGTATATTAATTGGACGGGTGACTTCGTAGTAAAATAGTAGTCAACGGATAAAAATTTTTTTTTTATTATTTAATTTTAACCGACATTTATATTGATGAAGACAATAAATTCTAATTAAATTACTTAATTAATAATTTACAGATATTCTAAATGAGATTTAAAAAATGACTATATTCGTTCATGCATGGTTATATATAATCATATCTGTTCATACACAAACAGATTAAGTTATGTATGATCAGACCTGTCCAATTTTTTGATCTGATCATGTATAGACAATTATGCATGATCATATATGATTAGACAAAATCTTTTTTCATCGGCTTTTTTTTTCATTGGCATAAAATAAATGGTCTAAATCTTCATGACGTCTGCATGCTCTCCGTGAAAGAATGATGTGAAAAATTTGTTAGCGATTGAGGTGAAGCGAGCAGTAACTCAAATCAATGACGTTCTAAGTTCCGGAAACGGTTCATCGTCAGTGAGTAACAAGTCCTATGCACATATGAGTACCTCAAGCAATGCGACGAACAGCTTCTATGGGTTGTTAGGTCCGAAGCCAGCGTCAAGCAACTCGGTTGAGTTGACAGTCGTCCTAATAGTGAATTTTAAGGCAAAATTTAGATTTGCGATAGACATCAAGAACACAACTCAACGAGAAAGTGAAACCGAGGGACTACGCCTTGAGAGTAACTCGATTGGTCACACTTTCGACAAAGGCTAAATCTAAATCTTTGTACCCACCATAAAATTTCAAATATTAAAAAATAGATGGTGTTACTTGTATGACTTATGTGACAAATAAAAAAAAAGCTTTTATTAATACAATTAATATAAGTATGATAATAAATAAATACTTAAAAGCTAAACCCATGAAAAACATGTATCATTTAAGGTGGTCTATTTCTTATTATGTCACGACTAGCCATGGTGGTTATTTGATTAAACCGTGTAAAATTTATATGTGACCCTTGGAGGACTCGTGTGGTAATGCCAACTAACGAACTATTGCTTAAACCCATTCCATTGAGATCATCGTGGAAGGCTTTTGACCATACACCCCGCCATGATACCGTGATAGTCGATACCTTAATTTTGGAGCTAGAAACTTTAAACTTATCTGCAACATTCAAAAGCAAAGAATTATTTTTGGCATATTTATCGCGCTTAAATTTATGAAACTCATCTAGATTTCTGTATGCTGAAACAATCTGCGCATCCAGTATGGTAACTTTATCATCACGCTTCACTATCATATTAGGTTGCTTCATTCCAACATCGTTGGCGTAGCGTTTTTCCTTCTGAACCTAGTACCCAATTTTCTCGAGCTTTTGGACAATTGTATCGACAATGGCGTTGTGTCTTTCAATTCTGCCTCCATGCGTTCTGTGACACTGTTGGATTATGTGTGCGCTAGTTTCTTGCACACGGCACTCTGCTTGGCATTCACTTGGTTGTGTGTTCCTTCTGAAACCTCGGGATGTTCTCATTCTTGATGATAGCGCGTTAATACGGAGCCGAACAAACTAGACCCAGTCTCTGACCGGTGTGCGAATGTACGAATCATCGAACCACTTATACGAAAGCGGCGTATCTTTTACTTGTCTCAGCTCAAAACCATCAGTTGACTTGTGCAGCTTACTGGCCCAATCTTTGTCCTTTAGGGACGTCATTAGACTCCATTTTCTTTTAGACTGTGCCCAACTGCTCTTGCTAGCTTTAACTGCAGCAGAAAAGCTTGATTTTCGCAGGTTACTTAGTTGGTTATGCAGCATTTCAGGAATCTTCGAGGCAAACGACATGACTCCAAGGCCTCCTTCTTTTAGACGCGCGTGAAAGTACGGTGTGGGTGTGTCATGAGGCAACCGACACCACGATCTTACTACTTTGCGGACTAGTTTATCAATTCTTCTCAGGACGCCATATGTAAGCTTTCCAAATACCAGTTTATGTATAAATCGCGGGATCAAAAATGTCTGAAAAACTTTTATACGCTGTTGCGGCTTCAATGGAGCTTTCGTAACACGTTCGAGTAACTCATTCATTTGCACAGATGGCACGTTAAGACCTCTGACGCTAAACTCTACTCCAAGTTGCTTCGAATATAGTCATTGATGCCAAGTTGAGGAACCGAATCTCCTAGAATTGTAAATGACTGCTCCGTGACCACTTTCATCTTCTTATCTCGACCTGAAAAGACAAGTGAAAAGCAGCAGCATTTCTTCGGCATAGGTGACAAACCATATTTGGCCATTTCGGCAATTACCGGGAGTAACTATGACTCTCTTAACATCTTTTTTTATGTCATAGTTAGCAAGCATCACCCTCTTCGTGAGTCCCGCTATTATTACCCTTACTTTAGTTGGGGGAAGCCAATAGATGCCGCTGCTACATGGCTTTTAGGGTTGCCTGCCCTAACTACCTTATTTTTACTGGCTCAATCAATAATAATTTGCCTCGGATGGGTGACACTGGTCAGCTTAGTGACCCATCCTCTGATGTGGCCGCACCAGTCAATAGAGACAATGGGAATGTACCGTCCTTAGATATTCATGCTTACATTTGTGAATTTCCTAGTTGTAACCGGCCATTCAAAACCAAGACCGGTCGTGGAGTGCACCAGCAAAAAACACACAAGGATTGGTATGGTGCTCAACAGAACACCAATTATAAAAAGGCACGATGGACAGAGGAGGAAATGGCTTTACTCGTTCGTCACGAAGCTCGCTTGACCATTAACAATACTAAGAACCTAAACCTGGAGTTGCATAAACTGTTCACGGACAAAACTCTGGAGTCGATAAAAGGTCAATGAAGAAAGAATGATCATAAGAACAAAGTCAACCAACTTATTGAAAGTATACGGTCTCAGACCGCTAGGACAGTATCTTCTTCTTCTTCATCAAGTGAGTC
>NC_079971.1:19761562-19874062 GCF_029852145.1 Microplitis mediator | reverse complement strand
TTCAATAAATCGAACTGAAATACACTGTACGCAATTATCAATAAACTAATAAATAAATTTTTAACTATATTACACACAATATTTTTCTTTTTTCAAATAAATACAATTTTTTGTATGTACTCAAAATCTTTATTTAATTAAACTGTCATATTTCAATTTTTTTTTTTATTATTGAAATGAGTACTATACTTCAACGTTACTTTAATCCTTTTTTTTCCCAAATTTCACTCATTTTATAAGATTGATAATAGTATATTTTTTTATTCACTTAGCTATTGATAGTATTTTTTTTTCTTTCCAATGTTTTTTCTTGTCTGGAATATTCACGAATAAACGACAAAATTCAACTGCTCTTAGTAACCAAACTATATTTAGATATCAAAATAGTCAACAGTATTTATTCTATTGTACTTTTAATATTAACTTAATATTAAACACAAAATTTTGAATTAGTATTATATGATGATTATTTTTATATAATCAAAATAATAAATAATTATAATGCACATGACATTCGCAACTGTAATAAATTACAAATTTTCTTAAAGTTCTATGCTATATTAAACATCGTCTATACTCACGAGTCAAAGACGGGAGTATGTCTACCTTACTTATACCCACTACTATCCACGATTTGCCTCAACCAAGTAATAGCCATTATCCAACATAGTATTATTTCTTATCATTATTTTTATTACATAAAAAATTAACAAACTATATTTATAATATCCTCATAAATTTTTCTCATATTTTACAATTTAATTTGATTCAATTTTCGTTAATATTCAAATAACTTATAATCAATACATCCATTTCTATTTAATATTTCTCCGTTGATTATATTTTTTAACATCATGAGTATATATTTATTATGCATGAGTTAAGTATTTTAATCTTTTTACTAATGGCTTTTTGCCTTGATCTTGCCAATTATTATAAAACAAATTGGAAATTATTATTTAAATACTAAAATATATAAATCCAGTTTTCTACATATATCGAATCAATGACCCACAAATTCTCTTATGAGTTTCAAAATTTTTATTCTTTTATTATAAGAAACAATTTTTTTATATATTTTTACATTTGATTATATTCTCAACTATAATTTCACAGCATATGCCTTATTAATAATTATATATTACAATTTATTTTTATTCATTACACATATTTTATTTCAATCATTCAATTAATTCATTTTTTAGTAAAACCATTTTCATTTCTCATTTTCAAGAGTTTTATTTTATATCTAAAAATTTTCACTAACTTGGTAGAATACCGTAACACTTGTGTTGTGTTTCAATTGTAGCTTCGGCTAAAAATTAATAACTTAAATTAATTTATAATTATACTCCATTATCGATAGACTATTAATCTATTATCATAATGCGCATGGTATTCAACTGTAATGAATTACAAATTTTCTTAGAGTCGTATATGCTATATTTAACCTTAACCAAGTAATAACCATTATCCAACATAGTTTTATTTTTTGTCAATATTTTTTCTCATATTTTACAATTTAATTTAATTCTTTCTTTGCTAAAATCCAAATAACTTATCATCAATACATCAATTTTCTAAATTTATTATTTCTCCATTGATTATATTTTTTAATATCATATGTTTGTTAAAAAATGTTTTTTTCTTTTAACCAAACTATCTGATCTGTAAACTAATTCCATAATATATACTTTATTTTTATTCATTACAAATATTTTATTCGTATTCTCATTCTTTATATTTGTAATCATTCAATTAATTTATTTTTTAGTCAAACTATTTTTATTATAGTCACTCCTCTATTGCTCATATTATTATTTCTTATTTCAATAAAGTGTGTATGCTAAAAAAATTTTCTATCTTATATTCACAAATTCTTTATTAAATTTTGTTAGGATGCTGTAACACTTCTGTTGTGTTTCAATTGTAGTTAGTTTCGTCTAAAAATCAATAATTTAAATTAATTTTCTTTATTTTTCAATCTAAATAATTATTTCTCATAAAAATTCTTATTCATCCATATTTGATTATTTTTTACTTAAATTAGTCATTGTTAAATATTTTAAATAAAAAAATCACTCATTATTATTATTATCATCATCATATTTTATCGTCATTTTTATTCTTATTTCATATACATTGATATCTGAGATATTTAGTACATGGATTCTATAACATTTATTAATTTCGTTATATTTAGTGTTCAATTTTAAAGAGATATAAAATGCATATTCAATCGTTGAATTTTTATTATTTTATAAAAATTAAATATATATTAACAATTATAATAACCATTAAATACATCTTTTATTGTTATTACACAAGTACAGTTTTTTTTTTTTTATAAACTTTGTTACTTTTCCCATCCCTGCTTAACAAGTAGTTTAACCCCGGATATAAGTTGTAATAAATAATATAAATAATATAATATAATATAATGTAAGAGCTTAGATATTCTTTTAATTAAATGTTATTATCATTCTTATAATAAATATGACTCATTTATTCTATTTCAGTTTAAGGAACGACACAAAACATCCTCATTCCAATTCTGCTAGTCGTTGATATAAACATTTCTGGAGTTAAAACGTTTCTAAAATTATATATCCAACTATTATCGAACTAGTTAAATTCAAATTATATACCTTTGTCAATCTTACCAATATTCATATACTTGTAAATTACTTGGTAGTTCCCAGTACTACTTGTGTACCCATTTTTTACAGATAAATTAATTATCTGATCATATTTTCTTTATTTTTAGCTTCATTCCAAGCTCATTACACAAAATTTATTTTTTATTATATATTTTATAAAAATTTTCATACACAAAAAAATATAATGTAAATACAAATATCGATTCTTTAAAATATTTTTATAAAAACTAATAAATGATTTATTTCACAGTATTTTTCAATCAATTTTATTTTTTTATTGTTATTATTAACTTCCTTTTTATTCTTTATTAATATACGTATACCTGAAAAATTTACCAACATACTTGTAAATAATCATTCATTTCGTTATGATCAATATCACACTCTAAAAAATCATAAAATATATATTTTATATCGAATCTCATCTTTTGAATCTTTAATATATTTATACTACTATCAATTATGTACGTTTTTTTTTTTTTCAAACATCTTTTATACTCGCCTGTAAACGACGGAAGTAAGACCATTATACTTTATACTTGACACTACTAACGCTTTGCCTCGACTAAATGATACATGTAGTATATTTTTTTTTTTTTTTCTAAGCTTCTCAAACTATTTCTCATAAATATACGATATACTTTTATTGTTTTTAATAACATTTTACAATCTCTTTTATTTTATTCATTTGTAAAATTGATTTTATTATTTAAGTACATGGTATTGATTTCTTTTTTCACAAGTAAAACAGATCTATAATTATGTTATTTGTTTAATTGTCATTATATATCTATTTTATAGTGTATATTATCTATGTAAATATATCAAATTGACGAAACGCCTCACTCTAATATCCACAACGTTTTCTTGCTTTCTCGAATATTAATAAAGTAAGTCTTTTGGTGGTTTATCTATGGTCTCAAATCCTGTTATTTGGACGTGTTCGTTAAATAAAGGAACTTTGGGAAACATCTGCCCTTGATGCAAAAATCTTATTACTCTACTACCGCAGTTTAAACGCATTGACTTTTAACTTTTTAGCAATTAGAAGCCCATCAAAAATTCCCATATGTCCCCATGAAAAAAATTTATAAAAAAAAATATATTAAAAATACATAAAAAATAGATAGATATATATATTTTGAATAGCTAACTTTTGGCCAATTTTAGTATATATTTTATATACTTTAAATATATTAATGTATAAAAATATACAAAAAATATATTTTTTTTTTATATATTTTATATGTATTTATATATTTTTTATGTATTTTTAATATATTTTTTTTATATTTTAGCATACATTTTTTTTTATAAATTTTTTTCATGGGGGTGGAATATTCAAAAATAAATTTATGTATTTAGAATTTCCATCTATTTTTTTTTTATACAAAAATGGAGATACCTATTTAGTAATCAACATAGATATTTTTATCACAACAGTTTGTACCCAATATTAAGATAATTGTATAAATTCTAATAACATACACTACTCAGTTTTTTTTATTATACATTTGAATTGAAATTATATTCGCATTCGTTATACCTTAATATTTTACCAACTCGATTGCTAATATTATAGTAATTTTTTTTTTTTCTTATATTTTTTAACTGTATACAATTATTTTAACATTATTGATAGACATGAAGCACTATAAGTAAATGCTGTTTATGAAGCAAAGTTTTTTTCAAAAGAATATAACCAAGACATTTTCATATAATATACTTTTTTTTCTTCGATAAATATTACAAGAAAAAACTGAAAAATGGTTTACGCTGCAGCCAGCTCTGAAACTCCCCGCTGTTTTTGAGCTCGAAAGATTCGAAAAAATTATTCTCGATAGAAGTTAGAGCTCTTTGAGCTCGACAATACCTTCAAATACATTGATGTTTTCGAGTTCTTTGAATCTGAAAGAATTTACATTTCAAATTAATCTCCGAGAATTCGAAAAATTGAAAATAATCAATAAGGATTGTTTCTCAAAGTTTCGCAGACGATTATGCTTGCTAAATTCATTGTTTTGAATAAAAGTTGGTAGAAATTTACAAGATGTAGAGTTACATGAACTTTGAATAAAACCAGCGAGATAATAGAGTGAGAGCACTAGTACCCAGCTCCAAACCAGTAGCCAGCCACCTTATGTTAAATTATATCTATATATATTTTGTGCCAATGTTAAAGTGTATGACCGGCTGGCTACTGGTTAGGGGCTGGGTACTGGTGCTCTTACCCTATATGAAACAACCATGATAAATTGTCAGAAACAGTGAATTTTCGTAATTTTCGATGATAATATTATTTTAACGAACCGATTGCAAGAATTTATGTAGCGATCATCTAACATTATGCAAAAGGACCGATTTGGGTTTTGGACCATACGAGGAATTACAATATGCGTTATCTGATGAGAAAAATTAAGTAAATTGTTCTTTTTATAATTTTTCATCACCGATATTCTTCGAACTAATTAACCGATTTTGATGTCTAAGGTGACATTCGACGCAGTTATTCAACCTTCAGCGCTGATACATTATTAGAATCAATCAGTTTCGTGATTTTTGAGTTTATTAGAAAAAATTATTAATAGAATATTAAGTATTCTAGTAGCCTTGGTAGTGAATGAGTACAGTTGTAACTACCCTGATAGCAAAGCTGGCAGCAGGAAAGTTCGTAACAATTTGTAGTCAACAGTTACAAAAGCGCAAAGTTGTTGACAAGTTGTCGTCAACTTGGTCACAATTAATTGACACCAACTTGCTGACCAGAAAGTCTTGCTATCAGGGTACTCTCCTTGAATTGAGATATTAAAAGTAGCCATGTAAATTGCGCCAGTAAGTTGACGTTAACTTATTGTCAACAACTTAAGTTATTGGCCAGACTCTCTGATCAGAAAGCTAGTGTACATTAGTAGCGATCAACTTGTCGACGAGTTGTCAACAACTTTCAGCTTTTTTAACTATTGACTACAATTTGTCACCAACTTTCTCAGAAAGTTCGCAAGGATCTACTACCGCAACCTGTCGACAACTTTCTGAGAAAATCGAAGGTAACTTTCCGTCAACTAATCGAATGCCAACTTTTGCCACCAACTTTCTCAGGATGTTGTCATCAACTTATGGAAATACTAACTTTTTTCGCCAACTTGGCTATCAGAGGGACAGTAGTATTTTAATATTTATTTATTTTAACGCTATCTGCAATTTACAATAGTTTAATAATATATAAGTGTAAAAAATTTGCTCGAATATAATAAACTCAATGTGTTTAATAATACAAAATTCCATATTTAGAAGTCACTCAAAATATTTGATACTGCATTTGCACGCTTCATAACGCGAAGCGTTTGAGGTAGTGCTCTACTCTCAACACGTCAAGGTCAAGCAATTTTCTTTTAAAAGTAGTGTAGCAACTATCGAAAAAGTTTAGATCATGGGCGTATTCATTTACTGTAGCGAATATTCTGTTCCTGGAACCACTCATTATAAATTTCCTCTTGTCTTGAGGTGAATCTAATAATCAATTTTCTCTCAAAATTTTAGTGGGTACTAGAAATTTTATTTCGTTGAGAATCTCTGGACTATCTATTCTATTATTGATGATGCTGTGGAAGAAGCACAAATCTATCAGTTTTCTACGGTTTTCAAGTCATAATTTTATATTAAATATGCAATTACAGCGTTCTTTTAATGCATGCGTAAAATACATATAGGTATAAGCAAACATCAACATATATCAAATTTTAGGCGACAATTAGGCTGGCTATCTATTGAGAATAGGAAGTTATACCTACTTGGTACCTTAATTTATAAGTATCTATATCTAGCCAACATATAGGGCTTTTTGCGGATAAATTAATATTCAAAAATGATATGTATTTATTGAGAGTAGATCCAAATAAAACCAACTCATTATGGCTACCACCATGTCATACTAATCACTATCAGAAATCATTTCTGATAACTGGGATTAAATTTTGGAATTCGCTGCCTAAACATATAACATCAGCTGATAGTTTGAGAATTCTTAAGAAATTATGCTATAAGCATTTAATGGTATCTGAGAAAAATAGTTAAAGTTGTTAAATTGTATTATTTCCCTTACTAATTATGTCTATAATTCGCGTCCCTAATACCAAAAAGGCATATAATTTTTTTTTAATTCACCTATCGCTTCAGAGTGACGAAATTGATCAAAAAACAAAAATTAAAATATTAATGCCAAAATGACCTATAACAGCAAGCACATGCCTTTTTGGCATTAATTTTATTTTTAATTTTTTAGCTAATGCCAAAAAGGCGTTTAAATAAAAAATCAATAAAATCAACGAATTGGTTCAATTAAATATTTATTAACAAAAAATGAATGAATTTAATATTTTAATGATTATTTATTTATGCACCTTTTTAGCATTAACTAAAAAATTAAAAATAAAATTAATGCCAAAAAGGCATATGTTTGCTGCTATAGGCCATTTTCGCATTAGTATTTAAAATTTTTTATTTTGATCAAATTCGTGATTCTAAAACGATAAGTGGCTCCTAAAAAGTTTTCACCGAAAAATCAGAAAATTAGAATCGTCGAGCTTCAAAATATTTTTTTTTTTTTTTAAATTCTCGATACGACCATTATTCACATAAATACAGATAGGGGATAGTGGGGCAGAGCGGCCCCCCTGAAATTTTGATCAAAAAAAAAATTTTTTTTTTTTCGTCTGATTACTATAAATCCGATATATTTGCGCATTTTTAGCCCTACGCATGACACCTGGGGCAAAATGGACCAGCTAAAAATTTTGAAAAAGTGATTTTTTCATATTTTTATTGTCAAATTAAAAAAAAATTATTATAATTCCACATTTCTAGCCCTACGCATAACACCTGGGGCAAAATGGACCAGCCGAAACGTCCGAAAAAATTATTTTTTCATATTTTTCGGCCGTTTCTCTATGTAAGAGGCAAATTTGGTCACAAAAATTTATAAAAATAAAATTTTTTTTTTTAGTTGATAAATTTTTGAAATAAAGTAAAACTATATAATTGTTTTTTTTTTTTTTATTAAATAACAATTAGTAATTAAGGTAATCGAGGGTGAACGATTTATTACACCTTAAAAAAATTTTTTCGAGTAATATAAAACCAAAAATAGTTGTCAAGAGAAAGAAATACATTCTTAATGATGAAAACAATTTAAAAAAAAAAAATAACGAAAAAAAAAAATTTTTTATCATTTTTTGGAGGGGGGCGCTCTGTCTTACAAAAAAAATTTTTTTTTTTCAGAATTTTGGCCAAATGTCCATAAATTCGTTCGAAATAGGACAAAAGTAAAGTGATCTTATGGTTGAAAGCCACAAAAAGTAATAATTGGCTTAGGGGGGCCGCTCTGCCCCACCCTCCCCTACTCAAAATTCACTGAAAAATTTCGAAATTTCTGTTTGACTTTAATTTATTCCCTTAGTATATTTAAATTTGAATTCACGGGTTTAACTTTATGGTGATATATTTTTTTTTTTATATGCCTTTTTGGCATAAATGATCATTGTGCCTAAAAGCAAAAAGGCTTATGTATATTTATAGGCCTTTTTGGTTTTAATTTTTTTTATTATCAAAATATTCATTTCAAATCATTTCTAAGCGATTGAGCAAAAAAAAAATGTATATGCCTTTTTAGCTTTATGGTAGATCTATATACAGCATATGCCTTTTTGGCATTAGGGACGCGAATTGTCAGTCTTATTGATTGTGTGTTATATGAGTTGCTGGCGTGTCTTTCTTTTATGTAAACAGACTTTAACGGGATTAATCTTAGAGTTATTTGTACTAATTTTTGTAAATAAGTATAAATAAATGAATAAATAAATAAAAATAAATAAATCATTTTCAACCTACACCTCGTCTCTTTCGTCGTGATTATGATGCCTTACCCTCTCAGTTAATATGATGGTAATGAAGATGTCATTCTTATCGATTCAAAATGCCTAGATGTTTACTTTATCTACATACGTATAATAAGTGTGTAAAAACAGAATATATATATAGTACCATAATAAATCACATTGATTTTTTTCTAACTTCTCGTCTCTTATTTCTATTGTCTGTGATTTTACACTCCGTACATTTCTATTCACATTTTGTTCACGGCCTGTTTCATAGCAGTCGTCCAAGAACCATGATGACGTATGGTTTGTGTAATCTCTTCATAAACAATTATTTTCAAACGTGAGAAATTATTTTACAGTTAAAAAAAAAAAAACAAATTAATAAATAAACTATGTTTTCCAATACATAATACATATTTCATTAAATACTGATTATTTAGTCGTAAATATCTGTCGCTAAACACGTTTATTTGAAAGTTTAATTATAAATTTATTTATTGACGGTGTAATTCAATTTTCCTTTGTATTAATTTGTGAAAATAATAAAAAGTAAAATTAAATGTTTCACAATGGTGAAACTAACGGAAGAAATGGTCGTTGCTAGAACCCGAATTTCGGATCTTACTGCTGTTAAAAAACTCAATTGTTGGTAAGTAATAACCTGATTTTAGTTATTTATATAAATTACTAAATATATATATATATATATATATATATATATATATATATATATATATATATATATATATATATATAATTTATTATAAAAATTATTAAAAATAATTTCCATTAATTATAATTTTTTTTTTCTTATATTTATTTATTTCTTAAAACTTGTATACTTTTTTTTCAAATATAAAATAATTACAATATTCAAAGATGAAATCTAATTATTGTTTTTATTTCAGGGGCTCCGAATTAACAGATGTTAGTATTTTACGTGAATTAAAAAAAGTTGAAGTTTTATCACTGAGGTATGGATTTAGAAATAAAGTATTAAGTAATTTATTTACTTTCGATATCGATTAACTGCTTTACCTTTAAAAGACAATTCAATAAATGTTTTTCTTTTTTATTTTTACATATGCATGTGATTGCTTGATGCTTGTTCAACTTCAAGGCCACTGAGCCTACACGTTTCTTCAGAATAGCTTGTTCTACCTACTTTAAATCCTTCAAACTCAGCAAATACTATTATTATTTAATAATCTATTTCATATATTTTTTATTTGAATTTATAATTTTATAAAATCATTACTTATTTTAAATCATCGAATTATTTTATATCTATATCTTTTAAAAACATCACGTTTTCTTCTACAATAAATTTATACATGCGAGGCTTCTAGTTTACAAACCAGACGTTTAAAAAAAATTAAAAATTGAGTTTCCTATTAATACACAGAAAAAAAATGATTTTTCGGTGCAAAATATTTTTACTCGTCTTAAGGTGGGCAGTACTAACCGAATTTTCGAATTTTACTTTTCTAATTACATTTTGAATAATTACGTCACTCGAATGATGAAAACCTTCCGAAAAAGTTTGTCTTTCACATTTTTTCGGAAGCTATAAAAATTTCTGTAATAACAATTGATTAATAAATTAAAAGAAAAGTAAAATTCAAAAATTCGTTTAGTACGGCCCAGCCTTAAGACAATTTTGACTTGCGCTAAGAAATATTATGATACTGAAGTTAGCAGACAATTAATAATTTTAAGATTTTTTTTCACCAAATCAATTACAAAAATCCTAAAACTACATAGAAAAAACAGTTAACGAATCAAGGGAAATATTCTTGATTCAAGAAAGTTTTTTTGATCGATTCGGAAAATTAGTATATTACACACCTAGGGAAGTAAAGCAAGAAATGTCTCAGATCACATGTAATTGGTGGCCGAGGCGAAGCCATTTTATTGAATCAAGATAGAAAATTCAGAAGACAATATTTTTCTTGAACCAAGTTAACTGTTTTTTTTTGTGTAGAAATATGCACATGTAGAAAATTTAAAAAACTACAGGTGCAATTTTTTCAAATATTTTTTTTTTTATAATTTATCGTTTGAAAAAAATCAAAAAATTATCAGACCTCGGCTAACTTCAGTATCATGAAATATTTTGAATTATAAATTGATAACAAAAGTTTCCATGGTATTTTACGGTAAAAATACGATTTTATTATTATAAAATTATCATATTATTCCCTAGCGAATCCTAATTACGGTAAATTACTGTAAGCACTGTATACTTTTATATTTTTTACAGTTTTACAGTGCAAGCCTTCACTTTATAGTAAAATTCCGCAGGCTTTCTGTGATTTTACGGTAAATTTCCGTACTTTAACGGCAAAAGTACAGTATTTTTACCGTAAATTTGCGGCAAGTCTGCGGTATTTTACCGTAGAGTAAAGTGTTGCACTGTAAAAATAAAAAAGCATACGGTAAAAATGCTGCAAATTGCGAGAAACTGCCATGTTTCACCGCAAATTGCCGTAATATGTGATAAATTGCGGTAATTGACCGTGATTCGGATCTGTCAGGGAAAAAATTTTTCGAGGAGAAAAAGTTTCTTGCGCCAAGAATTTTTTTAAGTCCCAAGAAAATTTTTGTTTTAATTTTCTATTGCAAAATTGTTCTAGCGCCAAGAAATATTTTTTTTCTGTGTAGATTTACGTTAAGTAATTTCATAAAATATCTATTATTTTTCTCACAAATATGTAAACAAGCGAAGCGTTCCTCGGTACGCTTATATAGTAAATAGGAATTTCACATGAGTAATTCTAAAAAATAACATAAAATTTCTTAACAAAAAACATTGTATCCGATTAATAATAACTTAATATATCGAATGTATCATCTTATATGATAATTCAGGAATTTATCCGTGCAAAAGTTTCATTTTAAAATCACATGTTTCATTCTCTTAATGCTACTTGACGCTACTTAATTCCTAGACATTTAAATCCACGGTTTTTTTCAAAACCAGACAATGCCAATGCGCAGTAGGTTTCAAGTCTGGACACAAGCAAACATATTTTTTCTGGTCTTTGAAAAATTTGATATCATGTTTCTTTTAGTTTTAATCATTTATTAAACATTAACCCTTGGTCCATCGTGCTATGAGCGCAGCCTCGTAATTTTTATTAAAAAATTATTACGTTTGTACGTACGTACGTATGTAAATGTCTGTAACTTTCGAACGGATGAACCGATTTCGATCATCAAGGTGGCATTCGACGCGGCTTGTCAATATCTAAAAGCTGCGAAAAGTTGAGCTTGATCAGTAGGGTTCATTCGGAGATATTCCAAAAACAAAATTTTTTCAAAAATGTTTTTTTTGGATAACTTGTTGTGCTCGATGGATTCATTCCAAAATCTAATCAGCTCTAAAACTTTCTAAGCGTCGAATGCCACCTCAACCATCAAAATCCGTTCATTCGTTCAAGAGAAACCGTTGTCGAAAGAATTAAGAAAAAAATTTTTTTTTAGTATTTTTGAAATTTCTCAAAAACGACTAGATAAATCAATTTTAAAATCTGATCAGCTTTAGAACTCAATAAAACACGTCGATTGCCACCTCAACCGTCTCAATTAGTCAATTCGTTTGAGAGATATCGTTGGAGAAAAAATGGTAAAAAACATTTTTTTTTCGAAAAGAATGGCATACAAAAGTATTTTCGAGCACAAGGAGGGGAAAATAGCGGGAAGTTTTAGGGCTAGCCCGTAGGGTCAACCGATAGACCGATTTTTTTTGTTGAAAAACCTGAGAAACGCGACAATTTGTTGCTGACGCGAGTAAACTCGGGCGTTGAATTTGTTCGGATTTTCTGCGCAGTATTTCCAGTTCGCACCAGCGACTTATTTCCAGCTCAGTTAATTCATCTCTTTCTTTAATATTTTTATTTGATACAAAATTTTTATTTTAGTAAAAAAATTACAATTGTCTAGTCGTATAAGCACGTGTGCTTTTAATTTTAAAAAATCATAGTTATGATACTTGGCAACACCGAAATATTAAATACATGGCAGCGGAACGCTGCGGCGCCACGAACAAACGGTGGCGAAACCGCGCGATGGGTGGAGGGTTAAAAATATTTTCTATTATGCATAATTTAAAACTATTGAGCTTTATATTAACCAATAACTAGTAATGTAATAAGTAATTAACAGTATAAATATATTTTTAATAAGTAATTATAATTACATATTTCAGCGTCAACAAAATAAACAGCTTATCAGATTTTCAATTCTGTTCAAATTTAAAAGATTTATTTGTTAGAAGAAATAACATAACAGATTTAAATGAAATATGTTATTTACAAAATTTACCAAACCTTCGCAATTTATGGCTTGGAGAAAATCCTTGCGCTGAAAGAGAGGGGTAAGAAACCGTATAAAAATATTATAAATTACTATTTATAATTAATCATTTTATTTTTAATACTCTTTACTTTAATAATATACTGAGTGTACACAAGATTTATTAAAAAATTTCTCTTATTTAATCATTTTCTTTAATACTGATTCATTTAAATTATATTAATAAATATCACTTATTATTATTATTATTATTATAGATATCGTATGGCTGTAATTAGAGCTCTACCAAATTTAGAAAAGCTTGATGAGAAATTTGTAACTGCTGATGAAATAAATGTTGCATTATCACGAGGGAAAATTCTTGTCCATCCTCTTAGTATGGATGCGTCACCTCCACAATCAGATCCAGCAAGTCCTGAGGTAAATTTTAATTACTAAAAAATTCAAATGATATCAGCAATCCCTGCATGTTTAAAAACTTTACAATTGTATACTAAAATTAATAATTTTTGCATATCAATTTATTTTATTTATTTTAAAAATTGATTTTTTTTTGTCACTAATATTGTGTGTTACTAATGCTTATAATCAGGAAGTCGCTGAGTTCATTGACGACGTTGTGTTAGAAAGGAATAGAAGATACAGTTCATCTAGCGATCAGGTAAAAATAAATATTTAATTGTTTTATGTAACAAAAAATTCACATTAAGTTGAAAATTGTATTTAAGACTCCAGAAAAGAAACAGATATTTTATTTAGACGTTAATAAGCAATGATATGTCGACAAACATAGACGTCATTTAAAAAAAAAATTGCGTTTAAAGATTTAAGGAGTGTCTATAGCAATTTTTGTCCAAAAATTTTAAACTAGTCCTCTAAATGCAAAATTAAGAACTCGATGCGTTACTCTGTTATCTAGCAATCTATGTTTTCATTTTTCAAAAATGTTCATTTGATGAAAAGAAAAACGTGGACAAAGATTCCATTTATTGTACAAGTGCAACAAAAGAGAAATAGGCGTTTTGATTCCCGGACAAAATATTCCCGTGAAAAAATGTTATTGCATTTTTCGAGAAATTCTTTTGTTTTTTATTATTTTTTTACTTTTACCAGTTATATTTCAATCACAAAAATTTTCGAAAAAGTATTGGTCAAATTTTCTTTGAATAAATGATAGTTCTACTGTAACTACAGTCGACTACCCGTCATAAGCCTAGTCTAGGGAATGTAGGGAAAATTTTTATGGGAATTTCAGTCTTCCCAGTACCGTATGTTTAGTTTTGTTCTCGACTATCCGTTATAAGCCTGTTTTCTTTTATATGATTTTAAACGTCATATTTATGTTTTGTTACATACGTGACTATCCTTATTATTCTGGTGCTTATAGCGCTAAAATAAATACTTATCTTTTTACACAAATAATAATTATAATGATAACGGTATTGATTACAGTAATAATAAAAATAATAATTTTATTGATAAACATAATGCTCAATAAAACTTTCCAATTGTTACAGAAGCTTTAAATTTAATTCATGATTATAATTATGAACAATAAATTATATTTTACTTAATAACGATTAAATTATTCTCCGTGAAACGTAGATAGTAAATTTTCATCATTAATTTGTCTATTTTTTCCTACTGTTAGTTTATAATTTTGACAGTTTTAACGGAGGCTTATAACGGGTTTTCTGTTACGAAACTCCTTAGAGTGGTTAAGTGGGGGAAGCTGTTTGAACTCAGTGACTCCCGATTGAGGGGAAGAGGCTTATCAAAGGCAGGCTTATGAGGGGTAGTCGACTGTTTATGACTTCATATATTTTATATTTACACACGTATAACTTGTAAAAAAAAAAGCACATGGCTATATCTATATTACACTGTGTCAAAAAAATCGACTTTCTAAAAGTAAAAGTTTGTCCAAATACATTTCGGACGAGGATATTTTGTCCGGAGACCAAATGGCATAGAACCCAACAAGGAGAGTACCGTTCGTCGACTTGACTGTGATAGAAAAGAAAGATCAGACTCCTCTTAAAACTATTTTTAATAAAATTTATCTCGAAATTATTCAAGCACAAATTACTTTCTTGTGCTTTCATTAAATAATATTCAACCAAAAAAAACAAATATAATAAGGTGACGATCTAAAATGAGTAAATCCATAAAAAATTAAATGAAATTTTTTATAACAAAATATAAAATAGTTTAATTATCAAAAACGTTTCATAAAACTAGACTCGGCTTTACAAAACTACTAATCGTACTTAGCTATTAAATATAATTAATATAAAGTCACTTGATTCTACTAGAATGATTACAGTATAAATGTTATTCAGTAAAAAATTAATTACTACAAAATTTGTTTTAACTTGTTATAAAAAAAATTATTTAATATTTTCACAATAACGTACCAAGTTACTTGAATTTTTATTCTGATCAATTAATGACTCTCTGCAATCTAGTGCTCGAACTCAAGTTACTTAACTTAATTTTCCGAAAAGTTTCATTCAGGTAATTTTTGTTATCAATTTTCGGGATTTTTTTATTAAAACTTTTTTTTTACGCTAAATTGTTTGAAAAATATTTTTTAGTTCGTGAGGAATCATCTGGTAGAAAAATTTTACAAATCTTTTTTTTTGTGAGGTAACACGTTATTGCTTTTCTACGTCTATTCGATGATAGATTTTTTTTTAATTTTTTCAGAGAAGTTATGAGGATCATCATCAAGTTCATGAAGAATATCAAGATACTGATCGAAGAAATGCTAATTATAATGCATCATCTCCTCATCAATATTCTCAAAATAATCACTACAATTATGACGTAAATATATTTTTAAATAAATAATTATCTTTATATTTACTTTAAAGCTTTTATAAGACAAAAATAATCTTGCGGTTCAAGCGGCTTGAACTTTAAAGCTTGAACTTTTATGTGTTAATAATTTTATATTAATAATTATTTATTTTTATTAAAAATAAACTGATAATTATTAACAATTATTAATAATAACTAACAGCTTCAAAATGGACAAACTAAAAATCAAGTAAAAGATGAAACAGCTAAAATTGAATTACGTACCAATGGACACAGCTTGCAGAATAACATTCCCGAATTTCCTAAGGTATATCATTCATCTTAAAAAGAACAGCATTAATTATTTGCGTAGAAAATTAATTCAAATTCCGATAAAAATTAATTCTTCTTTATTAATACCCTAGTGTAGATAATTAATAATTTTTAATCAAGACATCTTAGTACAGTTACTGTACTTGAATTATTTTAATTATAATTGTAAAGTTTAAAAAAAAAATTTTTATTCGCAAATTGAACAAAAAAAATTTAATCGGGACTTGACTTAATTAATATCGCTAACTTGCATTTAATTTTTTTTAATTTTTAAATGAAAAAATCTACTCACATTATTTATGATAAATTTATATTGCAATAAGAGAAATTGTTTTCAATTTCGAATTCGTTTTAATTCAGACTTAATAAATAGTACGTTTTCATGATGCACACTGACATGAAACGATAATCTCTATTTACGCAACAGAATTAGAGCATGTTATTTACCTTGTCACGATTGTAATTCTACTTAGCTTATACTTTCATTCGCTACTTTTCTAACTTTTTAATCTTTTATTATAATATTAATTGCTAAGTATTTTTTAAAATTAATAATTCAATTTTTATTGCTGGTAATAATTTTTTTCAATTAATTTATTTAGTAATCAATCCGGATAAAAAAAAATTATATATAATTATGTGTGAAAAATGGCCCAATATAATTACATAGAATCATATTTACATTTTATATAGTTTTCAGGGATTAAAAAGAAATTAAAGGGACTCTTTGCCTTTCAGAATGCGTATATTTTATAGTTCATTTCTGTAAAATGGCATGATTATATATAATTGTACATACGTCACCAGAATAATTGTATATAATTATGTAAAATTACATATAGTTATAAATAATTACCTAATTACGTACAATTATATATAATTTATACATGATTATATATTAGGGTATTTGAAAAGAAAAATTTTTTATTTTTTGGAAACAGGTTCAAAGGTCTTATTTAGGTATAAAAATACGCCTGTAAAAATTAGAGCTCTTAATATTAACATTGAGGTTCCGCATTGCACTTTTCTATTTTCCGTAAGAATAACATGGAAAATTTTTTTTTGGCGTCTTATTGTTATAACTAGCTAACGATGCGTCGTAGGAAAAATCCGCAGACATATTTTTGTAGGAAATTGAATGTTCTACAAAAAAAGTCTCTTATCATTTATTGATAAATCCATCTGCTCAAAAGTTATTTGAGCTCAAAGTCAAATTTATAGTAAATTTTGAGATCTTTTTACTTTTCCGGCGAAACTATCAGACTTATCACAAAATGTCACAAGGTTTTTTTGTAGATAATTTTATTTCTCAGAAATTATCTCTCATAAAATTGTTTAAAATTTCGCATTGTTTTCTAGTTATTATCATTTTTATGTCAAGCTCTTAAAAAAAAAAAAATAGTGTTCTAATCGCCTTTAAAAGCTTGGCATTAAAAAGAGCATAACTAGAAAACGATGTGGAATTTTAATCAATTTTATGAGAGATAATTTCTGAGCAATAAAATTATCTACAAAAAAGATCTCACGATATTTCGTGGTAAGTCTGATAGTTTCGCCGGAAAAGTAAGAAGATCTCAAAATTCATTATAAATTTGACTTATGCTTAAATAACTTTTGAACAGATGGATTTATCAAAAAATCATAAGGGCTTTTTTTTGCAGAGCATTCAATTCCCTACAAAAAAATATCTGCAGATTTTTCATACGATGCATCGTTAGCTAGTTATAAGAATCAGAAGACGTAAAAAAAAAAATTTCTATGTTATTCTTATGGAAAATAGAAAAGTGCGATACGGAATCTCTTAATGTTAATATAAAGAGCTCTAATTTTCACAGGCGTATCTTTATATCTAAACGAAACTCTTGAACCTGTTTCAAAGAAACTTTTTGTTACATTCTAGCTTTTCCATTTATAGAACAGAATAATTTTAAACTACCAGGTTGACGTCTTTAGGGTATCGATAGATCTCAGGTGTGTGAGATTCCTTTATTTTATGAAATAAATTTTACGGACCTAATCTCGTGATGGAGATTATGGGCTCCATAATTCGGCCCAAAAAATCCCTTTCTGCCTTAACCTTTCCGCTGCAGCCGGTGCGTAGACGTCCCTGCCGGTGGCCTTGAAATTGGCTTCAGAATAATACCCTTAGCGAGGGTCGTGGAAAAGAATAGCCCCCGAGAGTGATTGCTGCCGGTCTAGATCAATGTTTGGAAGCGGGTTTCCACCGCCGATACCCGTCCAAAAGGCAGGTTGACCCTCTACAGCGTTGATGTTTGACTATGCGGCGTAGCTGAGCCTTCTTGTCTGACCTTCTGCTTCTTGGCATGAATTTCTAGATCCGGAAAGGAAGCGCCTAGGCCGCCGGTATCAGGACCCAGAACAGGTGAAAGTATTAGGCTGTCGGTAGCAGCGGCCAAACTTTAAATAAGGAGTGCGTATTTCAAATAAAATACGGATATGTATTTTTGCCTTGAAGTTCGAGTGACAGGATCAAGCCAGTACCTTTGTGTAGAGTTCTTAGCTCTACTAGATCTTGTGATCGACTGCCTTGATCTGTCGCTCTTTGATAATATACATTCATCAAAATGTTGACATTACATCTCAGGTTTCCTATGAGAAAATCGTCGTGATATAACCCAGATCCCACGCATCGTCGTTTGTTTAGACTATTCTCGAGCCACGGTGATTCTCTTATCGCAAGAGATTCCCGTTACATTGTTGGCATTGAAAATAAATAATCTCACCAACAAAGTAACGATTTATTGATTTATTTATCATTCTAAGAAGTGTCGAAATTTCTAAAAATTTTTATTTAAATATAATTAAAGCCAGAACGTAACAATATATTTATATATAATTACATCGGGCTATTCTCTATATATAATTATGTAATCATATATATATTTTTTTCCTGGGGACTTTGAATCTCAGTATCATTTAAAATGAGAAATCAAATGGAATATTGATATTCAATATGCTTACGGATATTCAATACTGAGCAGTTTTTTTTTGTTTGTTATTTTATTGATAATTAAATTAAAATTATTATTGAATTATTTTTTAATACAAATTAATTATAGGATTACGATGATCGTCCAGCTGTTGCAAAACAGAATGGAGATTATGAAGATCGTCGTGGTTATAGTGCTGAGTATGAGAGATCGAGTGAACCTAATACTCATCGTTCACAGCAAGTCCTACCGTCACCAAGAACAGCTTACTCTGTTAACGAGTATGGCGATGAAAGACGATCTATAGATCGAAATATTTATGAATGTGAAGACCGAAGACAAATAGATTATGAGGAATCACATCAATCAAGACGAACTTCTGCTCACCAAAACAGTGAAAGGGTTAGTAGTTTTACAAGGCATATGTAATTTAGTCTTAATTACATAGCTTTCCATGTAAATAAATTTGTATTCATACTGAATTTAGATCTTAATTTCATCATGAAACTCAGATCATGACACAAATATGACTTCCATCATAAATTTGTACCAACAACTTTAATCACGACAAAAATATGACTCAGTCAAATTTTTATCCAAGTGATTTTGAAGTTCATTCAGTAAATTAATTTTACAATTAAAACTGATTTACGTAAGCCAAGTACTTGATAGAAAAAATTTATTGGTGATTTCTGAATCGATAAATTTGACAAAATGTTTAATATAGTAAAAATTTAGTCAAGTTTCTGTTGGTTATCCCACGTCCAATTCAAAGGCGTAATAAATTAATTTCAGAATTGATACAAATTTACTAGACGAAAAGTTGGAGCAAAGTCATGATGAAGTCATATTTGTGTTACCATCGGAGTTTCCTGATGAAATTCAGATCTAAATGCATTATAAATACAAAATTTTTTACACGGGTTAGCTTATTTAGCCGATGGACTATTTACGATAATTAAATAAGTACACTGTAAAAAGAGCGGTGTTAAAAATGGACTCATTTTAACTCCGCCCGGTGTTAAAATAAAACTACACCGGTGTTAAAAATACCGGTGTTAAATCGGGGTAACCGGTGTAAAAGCGTAGTAAAATCGGTGTAAAGGCGGGGTAACCGGTGTAAAAGCGGAGTAAAATCGGTGTAAAGGCGGGGTAACCGGTGTAAAAACGGAGTAACATCGGTGTAAAAGCGGGATAACCGGTGTAAAAGCAGGGTAAACTGCGTCCGCTTGGATTATTAACTTTAAAGATTATAAAACACAAAAAATGTCAGTTCTTTATGAAAATTAATAAAGAATTTCATTTATTAACAAGTATAGTGATCGAGTAAGTAAAAATATTCACAAAGTAAAATATTTTAACATCGGTAAAGAATATCTACACCGGCGGCGGCGTTATTTTAACACCGGTCTAGAATATTTACACCGGTGGCGGCGTTATTTTAACACCGGTCTAGAATATTTACACCGGTGACGGCGTTATTTTCACACCGCTTTCAGGGGTAAATTTAACACCGATAATTTTAACACCTACACCGTTTGGACTTACCCCGGTGATTTTTTACAGTGTAGTTTAAATTATATTTACTTTGTTTTTTAAGCTGAAAAAAAATTTATTACACTGTCAATTAAAATAATAATAATTTTGAGTTAAGAAAATATTTGATTATTTTTTAAATTAACTATCAAACTGTTTAGTTATATTTCTATTTGAATAGAGCAATATAATTAAATTTGCATTTTCCGGTGGCAACCCTGATTAAATCTCATAAAATCTGATTGAAAGTCAATCGGAATTCAAATTCAAAAGTTTTTTGATGACTCGGATGACGCATTCGATGCAGGAATAGACAGAAATCTTGCGAATCGAGATAGCACTGAGAATTTTTTGTATTTTGAATGGCACTAAAGCAGAGGATTTTCAACCAAAGTAACTTTCATCGATTATTCTGAATTTGAGAAAAAGTTCAATAATTATATCAGAGAAAAAATTTTCATGAAGTGACAATCCTCTACTTTCAATGACTTATTCAGCTTAAAATATCAAATAAATATAATTTATCTTACTTGTTTAGTAACCGTAGGTAGATCATTGCTAAATAATTAGTTCAACCATTTAACCCTCCGTCCGTCGCGCAGCGTTCCGCCCCCATGTATTTAACATTGCGGTGTTACCAAGTATGAGAGCTAAAAACCAATACGTCTAAGGTATAGATACACGGTAGGCTCGCGTCATGACACTTCATACATATCCATGTGTTTGAACGTGTGTACTTGGCGCGAGACACTACCATGTTTCCTGATCATAACTATGATTTTTAAAAATTAAAACCACACAAGCTTATACGACTAGACATTGACGCGTTGAAGTTAGAGTAAGACAGCAGCCGCGCGGAATCCGATTTTCAACATTAAATAAAAATTATTGTTTATGGAACTAGAGTTCCAAGAGTTGAGACTTTCTTCAGAAATTTCCTACTCATTAAAGATCTTTTTTTAGATTTTCGATATCTTTTATAGTTATTGAGCTATTAACAAAAATCTAAGATTATTTATCTTGTTTGTTTTTTATTAATAAAAAATTGAAATTTTGACAAATAAAAAAATAAAAAACACATCTTGCTCAAAATTTGATTCCGCGTCGAATGAGTTATCACTCATATTTTTGCCACAATTCTAAAAATTTTTTCCAGCAAATTCACACAGGATTTTCACAAAAATCTTCGTTACTATCCCTTTTTAAAAGAAACGATTTAAAACGATTAGAAAAAAAAAATTTTTTAATACTTTTTAATGCTTTTGATTACTTTAAATACTTTTGAATCGCCTTTCTTATGGGCATTTAACATTGCAAATCGTTTCTTTTAATCAGGGATGTAACATAGTACTGCCCTGTCATGACAAAACGACGTATCTCAAAAATTATAGTTTCGAGAAAATAGCGTTTAAAGTTAATTAACAGAATTTGAGTACAATTTAACAGAAAAATTAATTTCTGTTATGACAAAACGACGTATCTCGAGATACGTTTTTTTTATCGTAAAAAACTAATGCTTGTTTTGATAAATAGATGAAATTGTTATGACAAAACGCTGTAACTCGAAGAATTAAATTTCCAATGCAAAAAAGATACGTTTTTTTTCATTTCTTTTATATGCACATTCGACCAATATTATTGGCATAATTAATTAAATTAGTAAAATTTTGATGATACCCTATTATTAAGTGACACTAAATAAACCTTTTTAGCTTTGTTACGACAAAACAGCGTATCTCGAGATACGTCGTTTTGTCATAACAGGGCAGAGTAATGGTTACCATGCTAGCATAGGAATCAGAACTATTTTTTTCTCTCCGTGTAAGGCAGAAGACCTAATACCCGATCAGGGAACTAGTACCCGATCAATCCATGTATTTGTATATCTATAGTTCATAAATATAGACATACAAATACATGAGTGATCGGGTACTAGGTCACTTACCTTATAGACTATCGGAATATGCAAAAAAAAATTGATTTTGTCAAAATTCCACACTAGTGGTCCCCATTAATACAAATCGCGGCGCTGCGTTCATAACGCGATGGACGAAGGGTTAACCAGTTTAATTCTGAGAACTTAAATTCTATCTTAACTATTTTCCATTATTTTTTATTTATTTATTTTTAATACAGGAGGATCCCAGAGAAATGCCAGGTTGGGTGCGACATTCGGAGAAAGATAAATGTCGGTTTCATTATCACAGGAGACCTGTTACGAGAGTAAGTAAATTTTTTTTTTTTTATTCAATGACTGTAATGTTATCTAATAAACAATCTATTTCTTTTTAGAATTCAAACATTTTATCTGCTGTTTTGTGTCTTGTGAAAGAATTGGATTACCCAAGTCTAGAAGTTGTCGAAATGGCAGTTCGCAACAGAATGGACGAATTAGAAGAATGATGTATCTGACGCCGTCCCCATCTTACTCGGGGTACGGCGATGTTGCCACCATCAATGGCCAGTGTCGAGTCAATGGCACCAAGTCCTGATTATACTGATTCTTTAAATACAATACCTCTCGATTTAGATCGTTTTGATGATTTTTGTTACTGCGAAACTAAAATAAGACCTACCAAAAATGTTTCTATTGATCCAAGCCCGCGTTATTTTGGAGAACATGATAAAATAACCGGTGAAAAAAGTCCATTATTAAATTCAATGCCATCTCGTGGATTTGGTGATAAATTTACAGATGATCCGTCAATTGATTGTACATCAAAATTAATAAATGACAAAAGTCGTAGCAAGAGAATTAAAAATCTCGATCTTTCAGAAAATTCATGTTTCAATAAAATTCATGAGCTTAAAGGAAATCAAGTAAGAAGAGTTGCAAGTAGCGATAGTATCCCTTTAGCGATCGCTAAACGAGAAACTTATGTAAGAGACTATCGGGCTATTGATGAAAATTGTTGTGTTGGACGAGTTAACAGTCCAGATGTCAGGCAATTGCGGTATATTCAATCAGCTAAAGGAGCTTGGTCATATAATTTGTAATAAAATGAAATAAAAATGAGGAGATTACTGTCAGGCTGTGGGATAAATTTTTCAATATAATTAAAGAGCCTATTTAACTTTTAAATAAACAACTAATAAAAATGCAATAATTAATAGTTACTATTTATTGCTCTACAAAATAATTTTTGTATTATAAAAAATGAACAAACAGTCGTAGGAATCTTTTTATAATACTTTAGATAAAGAAATAAATCCAATTTTTAAAAATTTATAGACAAAAAAAATATAATTGAGATTATATGGGTGTAGTGCATCCCTACAGAGAATTTCTCTACATTATAAAACTTTACAAAGTTTTTTCCTACACGAATCAACTCTACAGATAAATTTTTACATCGCAACAACTCAACAAAGGTTATTTTCACATCCTTACATCTCTCATATAGACAATCTCTACAGCGATCATTTTTACATAGCGCTAAGTTCAAACAGTAGAATTTTTGTTTTGATTTTTTATTAATAAAGAAGGTTAATTATATAAAAGAATGAATGAATGAAAGTGAAATTAAATTATTTAAATATTACAAAAGTGATGATTCACCCCAACACAAATTTAGAAATTCTAGCGGTTGCTGCTTTTAAACTGGTGGTCTTGTGTTAATTTTCTGTATCAATTGTTATTTTTTGTTGTGTTTATATTTTTTTTTTTTTTTTTTATTGTAATTGTTTGAGAATACATATTCTATAACAATGTTATATTTTTATTTTTAATAAAATATTAATTGTCGAATAAGACAACCGTAGGACTGTTGAAAAATGATTTAAAATAAGTGAAGATACAGCGCACCTGTTGCTATATATAAACCAAAGTTGGAAATCAAGTTCAAATACAGAATAAAGTTATCAAAATAGATACGAAAAGTTAACATGAGACCACTAGTTTAAAAGCAGCAGTCGCTGGTTTCTCTAAATTTGCGTTGGGGCGAATTATCACTTTGGTAGTATTTAAATAATTTAATTTTACTTTTATTCATTCATTTTTTTATATAATTAATTTTCTTTATTAATAAAATTTCAAAACAAAAATTCTACTGTTTGAACTTAGCGCTATGTAAAAATGATCGCTGTAGAGATTGTCTATATGAGAGATGTAAGGATGTGAAAATAACCTTTGTTGAGTTGTTGCGATGTAAAAATGTATCTGTAGAGTTGATTCGTGTAGGGAAAAACTTTGTAAAATTTTATAATGTAGAGAAATTCTCTGTAGGGATGCAACACATCCGATTATATTATTTTTTTATTAATTGGTAACTTTATTTTTTTTTTTTTGAAATTAATTTTAATAATTTAATCAACTGCATACTTATATTTAAGTACAATTTATTTTATTCCTATGATAAATTTAATAATTTCTTACAATTATTTTTGCTGTTAATGACCGTCCATTTATCATATTTATTCCATTAATTGCTTTTGCTTTTGATTATTGTTAGTATAATTGTATTAATGTATTAAATTAATTTACATAAATTTTTAGAAAATTAATTTAAATAAAATTGATTTATTTAAAATTTTTATTTTTTCTTCATTAAAAAATTAACGGATTGTTAATAAGTTTTTGATATATTGTAAAAGTATATCTTGTTGAATAATTAGTTAATTATTTCAAATAAATCCTTATATAATTGATTATATTTATTATATAAAATTAAATCTTCCAAACACAAAATGTATATATTAGAAATAAAAAAATTGTTGAAAAGAAAAGCAGAACAAAAGTTTATGAAAAAAAAGAGAGAAATTAGACTAAAAAAAAAAAAAAAAAGGAAAAAAAATAATAATTAATTCAAAGTTACAATGAGTCTATTTGTCAGGAGTATTTTCATTCCATAATTAAATATTGTATTTAAATAATTTGTAATTCAATACGTCCAGTAAAATTATTTGTGTAGTATAAAATTATTGATTTATACATTTCTTTGTAAAATAAAAATTTTTAAACTGTATTGGTGAGAAAATCGTTCCTTCTCTCTAAGTCAATTTTCTTGCCGATTCGGCTTAACTAGAAACGATCAAAAATTAAATTGTACCTAAATTGATAAGCTTTTTAAATAAAAACATGAAGATACACCTTTAACAAGTATAAACGTATGTTATTTTATTTATTTATTTCCATGTTCTTAATAAGATAAATTATTATTGCACAGTCGACTACCCGTCATAAGCCTGCCCATCATAAGCCTCTTCCTCGCGATCGGGAGTTACTGAGTCCAAACAGTTTCCTCCACTTAAACACTCTAAAGAGTTTCATACCATAGAAGCCGTTATAGCCTCTGTTTAAATTGTCAAAATTATAAACTAACAGTAGGAAAAAATAGACAAATTAATGATGAAAATTTACTATTTATGTTTCGCCAAGAATAATTTAATCATTATTAAGTAAAATATAATTTATTGTTCAAAATTATAATCATGAATTAAATTTAAAGCTTCTGTTACAATTGAAAAATTTTATTGAGTATTATGTTTATCAATAAAATTATTATTTTTATTATTACTGTAATCAATACCGTTATCGTTATAATTATTATTTGTGTAAAAATATAAGTTTTTATTTTAGCGCCATAAGCACCAGAAAAATCGGGATAGTCGCGTATGTAACAAAACATAAATATGACGTTTAAAATTATATAAAATAAAATAGGCTTATAACGGATAGTCGAAAACAAAACTAAACGCACGGTGGTGGGAAGATTGAAATTTCCAGGAAAATTTTCCCTACGTCCCCGAGACCAGACTTATGACGGGTAGTCGACTGTAACAATTTGATCGGCATGAATGTCAGAGAAAGAGAGAGAGAGAGAGAGAGAGAAAGATCTTTTTGATATCAGAAAGATAACATCATTTATTTAGATAACTTTATGATACCAATAAGATGACTTTCTGACATTCATGCCGAACGGGAATGTATTCCAGCCTACCCGATCATCTTTCATTTATTGACAAAATTATCACATTTGCTTATTTAGAATTATGTTTCGTTGTTAATTTTAAGAGCATGATATTCATTGTTTGACTACATTTTTAAAAAAATTTTATTTAATAATAATCGGTGTTAATGTTATAAAAATTATTAAAAGTAACTCTACTTACATGTGATCAGGGTTGCAAATTTTTTAATTAAAAAAATTACAATCCATATTGTTAAAAAAATTATGAATTGAAATGATTTTGATTATTTATTTTTTTGAAAATGGGAAATGACAGTCCCTTTAATTTTTATTTTTGAAAAAATGGTTAATATAAATTGTATTAATTATTAATTATTTCGTCCAAAATTGTTAATTAAAACGATTTGGATGATTAATTTTTTCCAAAACGGTTAATTAAAACTATTTTAATTTTTAATTTTTTGAAAAATGGGCAATTGAAAGTATTTTAATTTTTAATATTTGGAAAAATGGATAATTAAAATCATTTTAATTTATTAGTTATAACTTTGAAAGCTCAAATCGTTCAAATAATCTGCAGATTTTTCCTACGATGCATCGTTAGCTAGTTTTAAACATCAGAATACGCAAAAAAAGTGTTTTCAATGTTAGTCTTATGAAAAATAGAAAAGTCCAATGCGGAACCTTTTCATGTTAATATTAAGTGCTTTAATTTTCACAGACGTATTTTTATATCTAAATGAAACTTTTGAAATTTCTTCCGAAAAAAAAAATGTGTTTTTTTTTTTTAATCTTATCATTGCATGTTTTATTTTTCAAATACTGTGGTGCAAATTTTTCAATCAAAAAAATTACAATTGTGCTTTTAAAAAAAATGAATAATTCAAATAATCAGAATTAGGTTCCGATCTAGACACATACAAGAGGTAGGATAGACTAGTAATAAAGTTGGTAAAACACAAAATAAATTTAAATATTTGATACATACAAAGTATTTTATTTATTTATCTATTGCAATGTACAGTACAGTTATTAATATAACTTTACATTGATAACTATCTACATTTTTTCTTAAAAGTTTTTCTGCATTATTAATCTTCTTAGCATACTATTTATTACTCTTTTTTACAAATAGGTTTTTAGTTATTACATTCACTCCACCTACACCTTTATCACATTTGTTTATCACCTCCCTATCCAAAAGTCCCCATAGAATCCACTCAAATGGGTCAACAGCCTAATAAAAAACAATACGTTATTTGTATCACTATATATAGTGATTGAGACAGCCATATCAAAAAGTTGACTTTGAGTCTTAAGCAAGTCATGCACAACTATTTTCAGCATGCTGCTGGCGCTAGTCTTCCTCTAGAATTTAGTTATAATTGTAATCAGCAAACTTTCTGCGTCTTGCTAAACTACGAGAGGTAAAAAAACTCAAATAGCGCGAAAATATATTTCTTGGGGATCTTTGATCGGAGGGCCAACCGTTGCCCATATATTTTTTGTTCATAGAAACAGGATATGGAGGTCTAACAACAAATCTTCCTAAAAGCACCAATAAATCATAGTTACTGAAATACATAAGGATTCGTCTCACGCATAAATAAGGCAAATAAGTAATATCTTTTAGGTGTGCCGCAGCTTCTTTCAGCAACCGGTAACGCTTGTATTCCTTCTTAAACTTTCTTATCAGGATCTGCGTATATAACGGCAACTTATTCTCATCGTTTCTTAGCTCTAAAGCTTTCCTAATACTCTCATTATCTGCATATATCACCACCTGATCAGCATTTTTGAATAGTAAATCGCAATAACGAACATAGCAATCCTCAATTTTTTCTTCATCCTTTCTCTCCACTTGAGCTCTGCATTCATTCCCAAAATCGTCGTATTTTATTTTTTTTTTAGAATCAGCCCACTTGGTAAGTTTTTCGTTTACAAAGAGTCCGTTATCCCTGAATTGAATTGCATACTTTAGAAGCATTTTGTTGCTACGAATGGAATAGCTGTGGAATTCAGAATTATCAATATCTGCACCCATATTCAACACCAGCTCAAGCATATCGGGATCGAAATTCTCAAGAGTCATGTCAATAACATTTACGTATGTTGAAGTTGACTTACGTTTAGCCGTGGCATTGACATCAGCACCATTGGCAACTAACATCAACGCAATCTCTTTTAAATTGAGTCTCACGGCTTCAAGAAGTGGTGTTATACCATGAAAACCATCCACATTACTTCTGCTGTCAACATGAGCACCTGCATCTAATAAACGTTTAACGATGTCTTTGTTTCTGGTATAAACAGCAAGATATAAAATTGTTGTTTCAGTATTCATCTTGACATTAACTCTAGCACCCATGCTCAGTAGCAAATCTATCATTACAATATTGCTACGCATCACAGCAAAATGCAACGACGTGTATCCATCACCCTTCCGGTTTCTGCAATGACTGTTGATATTTGCACCATAGTCTACTAATAATTTAACCATATCCAAACTATTAGCAGTCACAGCAACTTGCAAAGCAGTCACACCATACAGATCTTTCGTGTCTTGGTATATTTTAACGGTCACACGACTGTAAAGTTTCGAGTTAAAAATAGATTGAAATGGAGAGTACACATCGATCATTGCACCTTTGCTTATTAATTTCTTTGCCATTGTCAGATTATTCTTAAACGCCGCAATATGGAGAGATGTCAAGCCAGACTGTGCTTTGAAATTAACGTTGCAGCTTTTATGATCCAGTAGAACCTGGACCATCTTCTCTAGTCCCATATCTACGGCAACGTCCAAGGCACTTAATCCACCATGGTAGTTCCAGTGATCGTAAATTGCGGTGGTACTGACCTCAGCACCCTTCTCCAAAGAATCTTTGACCATTTCTGTATTTGCACATTTAATTCCTCGGCATAGCGAAGCCTGAAGGTCATTAGTACACTTCGATAAGGGAATGAGTATCATCGTCATTTTGGAGAGACTTGTTTCGCTGATGACGCCGATTGTATGCATTTTAATTGAATATATTTTTCAAATCTTCTTTTTCTAAGTTTTGGTAATTTGATGCACACAAGAATTAGTCAAAGTATTTTAACTAATATATTATTCTTGTCCTGAAAATTATTTTTTATAAATTATTAATTGTAAATTAGTATAGTTCTTTTATTTGTAATAATCTAATTTACATGTACATATATACCCGGGAAAAAATTAGCATGCATAATCAAGCATGCTCATGCATGATTCAGGCAAGACCAAGCATGCACGATCAAGCATAACTCATGCAAAGTCATGTCTGATCATGCAAAGTTATATTCAATCGTGCATAACGAGAAATGAGTTTTCACGCATGATTCATGCAAAGACATGTATGAGCATGCATGGTCATACATGAACATACATGATTCATGGAAAATCATGCCTGGTCATATATAAACAGTCATGAACTTGTATAATAGTATGATTTTACATGAGCATACATGACCATGCCTGATCTAGCAGAGCCATACTCAACCATGAATGATCTGAATGATAATGATTAGCGGAAAAATAATGGTCATACATGACTGAGTATGGCTTTGCATGGTACATGAGCATGCATGACTCATACAAAAGCATGCTTGATCACGCATGATATATGCAAAGTCAAACTCAATCGTGTATGACTACGCTTGACGGGCAAAGAATGGTTACGCATAAGCATGCATGACTGAGTATGGCTTTATATGATCATACGTGAGCATGCGTGATGCACGCGAATTTCTGCTTGATTACGAATGATTGATGCAAAGCTATATTCAATCATGCATGACTGGGAAAGCATGGTCGTGTATGAGCATGTATGATTGAATACCTACGACTTTGCATTATTTAAATGAAACAACCCGAGTCAAAAAACAAATTCGGATTTAAGTCTCAAAATTCTCAATGAGGTTTTTGAGGATCTATTTAGAATTTTAAGATTGACAACAGTATAGAAAGTTATCCTAGTTTAGTCCTCAAAGTAGTAGTTACGACCCATTTCACCACTTTGGGAACTAAACTAGAATAACATGATCTAGACTAGAGCCTCAAAATACTCAAAACATACAGGAATAATTTTATCCGCATTTGAACCTCAAAAGTCTCATTCAACGTATGCTCCCCCCTCCCTTTTCTATCCAAAATTTTTCAAAGTCCGAAGTATAATTTTTCATTAGTTGAGGATTTTGAGGTCTTAATTATAATTAAAAATCGATAAATTATTCGCATTTAGACCTCATAGTTCTCATTAAGGATTTTGAGTACTAAAGTAGAGTTACTTTCTGGGTGGTAAATAAAACATCAAAGGAATTGAGGCTTTTGAGGACTAAATTAGAATTTGTGTTTTGACTCGGGAAATTTATAATTATAAAGTCGTATCATAGATGAATGGACTACACTCCATTTTTTACTTAATTTCTAGTTTATTTAATCAATATTAGCAGAAAACAATGAGTTTTTATTCATTGCAAAGAATTTTTGTCACAGATTTGAATTAAAAATAATTTAATCAATGTCCATGATTAACAACTCCGATTGAACCGATTGAATACGATTAAAATCCGATCGAGCTTCAATCGGATTTAATCGAAGTTTTTGATCAGGGATAAGCAAATATTTTTGATGAAAAAATGTAAATAATTAAACATTTATTTTTATTTTGACGATAGTAGTTGAATTACAATGTTTTTTTTTTATCGAAGATTAAAATAAATTTAGTTTCAAATTTTTTGTTCAACCCAGATGAAAATATATGGTCGAAATCACGCCAAAACTGTATAAAATTTTATTGAAGAAGGCCGAAAAATTTTTAATCTTCCTAAAGAGGCCGAAAAATGATCGACAGGTAAATCGGCCTTTTTTCGACCATGTAAGCTTTGGATTTTCGACTTTAAAATTGGGCGCGAAATTGTAAGTCATCTGATAGCCATCTAACGTGCTAATTGTATATTAGGGCGTTTCAAAATAAAACAAAAATTTTTTTTAACTTCTCGCTAAGAAAATTGAAAATTTTCAAAAATTTGGGAAGTTATTGGTTTCGGTCCGATTTGCAAAAACCGAATTTCTATCAGATTTTGACGTTTTAAGGTTCTAGGAAGCTATCCTGACTAATTTCACGATGATGTCCGAGTGCATGTATGTGTGTACGTACGTACGTATGTAAATATTCATAACTCTTGAACGGATGAACCGATTTTGATCTTTGAGGTGTTATTCGACGCGGCTTGTAAATATCTTGAAGCCGTAATTTGAGCTTATTCGGTAGGGTCCGTTCGGAGGGATTCAAAAATAAATTTTTTTCAAAAATGTTTTATTTGGATAACTTTTATTTTGCTCGATGGATTGATTCCAAAATCTAATCAGCTCTAAAACTTTTAAAGCCGCGTCGAACGCCACCTCAACCATCAAAATCGGTTCATTCGTTCAAGAGAAACCGTTGACGAAAGAATTAAAAAAAAAAATTTTTTTTTGGTTTTTTTGAAATTTCTCAAAAACGACTCGATAAATCAATTTCAAAATTTGATCAGCTTTAGAACTTAATAAAACACGTCGATTGCCGCCTCAACCATCAAAATCGATTAATTTGTTCGCGAGATATCGTGGGAGAAAGAAATGCTAAAAAATGGTTTTTTTAAGACAATGGCATACAAAAGTATTTATCGAGCTCGAAGAGCTCGAAAATGTATTTACAATAATGTTTTCGAGCTCAACGAGCTCGAAAACAGCGGGAAGTTTTGGGGCTGGCCCGCAGGGTTAACCGATAAACCGATTTTTTTTCTCGTAACCAGGCTCAAAAGTTTCGTTTAGATGCCAAAATAGGCCTCTGAAAATATGAGCCATTAATATTAAGGTTATCCGCATTGCACTTTTCGATTTCCCATAAGAATAACACAGGAAAAAAATGTTTTTTTCTTCTGATTTTTTAGACTAATGAACCATAAATTGCATTGTAATTGCCATCAATTATTTTTGTAGAGAATTGAACGCTCTACAAAAAAAATCTCTTATTATTTTTTGATAAATCCATATGTTCGAAAGTTATTGTAGCTGGAAGTCAAATCTACAGTAAATTTTGAGATCTTTTTACTTTTCCAGAAAAACCATCAGACTTATCAAAAAATGTCATAGGACCTTTTTTGTAGACAATTTTATTGGCTACAAATTATTTTCAATAAAGTTCATTCGAATTCAGCATTAGTTTCTAGTTATTTTCATTTTAACGTTAACTTCTCAAAATCGATTAGAAGACTATTATTTTTATGAGCTTGGCATTAAAATGGAAATAACTAGAAACTAATGCGGAATTCGAATGAACTTTATTGAAAATAATTTGTAGGGGATAAAATTGTTTACAAAAAAGAACCCATAACATTTTTTGATAAGTCTGATAGTTTTTCTGGAAAAGTAAAAAGATCTCAAAATTTACTGTAGATTCGACTTCCAGCTACAATAACTTTCGAACATATGGATTTATCAAAAAATGATAAGAGATTTTTTTTGTAAAGCGTTCAATTCTCTACAAAAATAATTGATGGCCATTACATTTTTTTCCGAAAATTGACTGTTTTTAAAAAACAGAACTTTTTTAAAAAAGTAAAAAAAATTGTAAGCTTACTATAGTACTAATTTTTTTTACTATAAAATGTTAAAATGCATGTATCTCATGAACAGTGCATTTTGGCAATATGAGTGTCATATGAAATTTTGTAGAAGGCAAAATTCCCTAAAAGATTGGTCCTTTGCATATTTTCCGTAAGATGAGCCGTTTCTTCACTATTAACGATTAAATAAAAAAAGTGAAAAATTGTCTTTCGGAGCTGATACAATCGACATGGATCGAGTTAACCAAAACCGTTTTATACATTTTTAAAAAGCAACAATTACTCTACAAATAAAAACTGGTTTCAAAACGATAGCTCAAAATTGGGTTAAGTTATAGTAATTTAAAAAGTGTAGAAAGATTTTTATGTGAATAAAATAGTCGAATAAAAAAAACCGTCCATAAAGCACACCTGCGCTTTCGTGCTTGAGGTGTGCAAAAAAGTTATTCGATTTACATACTTTTTAAATGGGCAAACTTTGATGCGCGGGAGGAAGTACTTACAATTAAAATTAAGAGCTGAAATTTTCAAGGAATTTTTTTCTCAACATGAACAACGAAATTTACTTGTATCCGCTAAAAAAAAAATGTTCGTTTCAAACGAAGCACCCTAACAATACATGTTTATAATCTTACATTTAATTAATAAACATATATTTTTAAATATATATATATATTTTTTTTATAATTCATTACTTTTTCATATCGTAGAAAACTGATTATACATATTTTTATTTTCAGAGTTTTCTTTTTTTCCGACTATTCTACCCGACAAGATCTAATGGCCAATATTGTATATATATATATGAAAACGTGGTTAAATTAAGACGCATATGCACTATCCTCATTCATTCTACTCGACTCTTCTCAATTCCCCCCACTCTGTAAAATATATAAGGCTTGCCACGCAAGCAATTCTTCTTCTCGCCTATTCTGAACTTTCACTCAATGTTTCTCCTCTCACGCTATTTCCCCTTTTTCGTCTCAACACGTTCAGATTTAGCCTCCGTAAAGAAGTTTCATTTAAAAAAAAAAAAATGCATACATTGAGTAAATTTTTTTTTTAATTTCATTGAAATTTTACAAATAGCTATGTGTATATTGGAAATTTTAATATATGGTCATATATAATTCACTTCTCTCGGGCAATTAAATAACTATTTAATAAATACTATAATTTCTATTCTATTCAATCGAATAGAATAATAATAAAAATAATAATAATCGCAATAAGTAAATAAACTAAGACTAAAACTAAGAATAAGGAAAAAAAACTGTAAAAAAACGAAAGTTGTACAGTAATATGCAAATAATAATAAATAATCGTATAATAAGGATTTATACGATTATAATAATAATCGTATAAATCCTCGTCTTTAACGTCAGCCATTTTTAAGTTTCATTGTCGATCATATTTTGTCTTAATGAATTTCGGCCTAGCGAATTTCGGCCTCGTGTTACTACCTGTGCCTTTTTTCGGCTAAGAAAAAAAATTGTTAATTTTTCAGTTTGAAATATTTTCACCTCGGAATTAATAATTAAAATTAATCCTTTTTTCCAAAAAATAATTAAAAATAAATTTAATTAAAATTTTTTTTTTTTTAATAAATTGAAGAATTGAATTACTACTAAATTCTTGCCAAATTGATAATGATAATCAATAAAGTTGTATTTTTTTTTTCACTTAATAATTAAGATTAATTTAATTGTTAGTTTTGCTCGTAATTTATAACTAGAATTATTTCTATTAATTCTATAAAAAAAGTACTTTTCAGCCAATAAACTTTAACTATACAACAATACTAACAAAATAAATTAATTTAAAATCGAATTATCGTTATTTTTATTTTTTTTGAATAATTCTAGGGATTGTGCTTGCTCAGAGGCCTGATCATGCCTGAATATTCGCCAGCCATAAGCATGCGTGATCATGCATAATCAGGTCTGATGATTTTTTCCCGGGTATACATTTTTATGGTAAGTATATAGTGATTGCAGGAAAAAATAAAATACTAACCTGAGATTAAAAAAAAAAAAGTGATGATAAAATCTAACTATTTAGTAAATAGGAATTCTTTTTTAAATTAATAATAACACTTGGTTTGTAAACGTTAATATGTAAATATGTAATTGAAAATATTGTTTTATCATGTATATAACACAATTTATTTTAATTGAACCTTTTTTTTTGCTCCTGTCGGTTATCGTCTCGATTGGGCCACGTAAAAGTTTTAACTGAACCCACTAAAACCTACAGTTAGACTCACTAAGAGCTCACTCATTATTCAATGGTGAGGGTAGGGGAATTGTATAGTACTGAAGGGAACGCTCTCAGAGTAACTTCAGTATAAACATGTAGTTGTATAGTTAATGTTGCAAAAAAAAAAGATCGATTAATCGATATTATTAGTCGATTGAAATTTTCGAATACGATTATGAAAAATTGATTTTTTTTTAAATTACAAAAAAAAATTATTTTCGTGTCATTTCGTAAATGAATGCTTACAATAATTTTAAAAAAATTTTCTACATAAAAATCTCATAGCAATCTTGCCCAAGTCTGGTCACAAGTACACTACACTGTAAGAAGAGCGATGTTAAAAATGGACGGTTAAACCCCACGAGGTGTAACATGAAATATCACCGGTAAGACAGCGTAATTCGACGGGGTCGAACCAGTGTAAAAGCGGAGTAATATCGGAGTAAACCGAACCCACCTTGTTATAATTGCAAGATCAGTCCTGTTATAGCTATAGGAATAATCTTGAATTCGTAAAAAGTCTAATAATGTCAATTATTGGAGTTGAGAATCAACGCCGATGAAAAATAGTTATTTACCACACACATACACGCGTGCGCACGCACGCACATTGTTTAACTAAAGTGATCGAGTAAGTAAAAATATTCACAAAGTAAAATATTTTAACATCGGTAAAGAATATCTACACTGGCGGCGGCGTTATTTTAACACCGGTCTAGAATATTTACACCGGTGGCGGCGTTATTTTCACACCGCTTTCGGGGGTAAATTTAACACCAATACAGTGTACGGTCTATAAACACTGTATTAAAAGAAGATTTTTTTTCCGCAAATAAACATATTTTTATGTTTGAATTAAAAAATTTTTACCAGTTTCAAGAGTTTTTATTTTTTAATATAAGAGAAATTTTTTTGAAAAAAGTTTTTTTTTATGAAAGTGAAAATAAACTGTCCCATACAGGAGCTGCCAGAGTTGAACAACGGGCCCCTACTTGGCCCAGCACTGGGGAACCTAGCTTTGGCACACCTATATTGGCCCAGGCTTGGGCCAGGACTGGGTAACCTACCCTTGGCCGTCCAATGGCAACCTAGACTTGGGCCAAGACTGGGTAACCTAGCCTTGGCCGTTACAATGATTACCCGGGCTTGGGCCAAGACTGGGTAACCTAGCCTTGGCCGTCCAATGGCAACCCAGACTTGGGCCAAGACTGGGTAACCTAGCCTTGGCCATCCAATGGCAAGCCAGGCTTGGGCCAAGACTGGGTAACCTAGTCTTGGCCGTCCAATGGCAACCCAGACTTACGCCAAGACTGGGTAACCTAGCCTTGCCCATCCAATGGCAAGCCAGGCTTGGGCCAGGACTGGGTAACCTAGCCTTGGCCGTTACAATGATTACCCGGGCTTGGGCCAAGGTAGGATTACCCAAGTTTGGATATACCCATGGTTTATACAAGTAGATCATATAAATGTACCAGTTCAACGTTAGTAGGTTCGTCCAGTAGCTACCGTTCGGACCCAGTAATCAGAAGGACGGCAGTTCGCGCCCAGAGTCCAGCAGAATTTCCACCGAGTTTTTTTCACATCATTTACCTCCCTTAAATAATTAAAACGTTAATGATCATGAATTCTACGAGGTTAATAATAATAAATTTTTTTTAATTAAATTTATTCGTTTCCTGGAAGCCTGGGCCAGGTCTGGCAACCAAGCATGGGCCAGGTCTGGTAACCAAGCATGGGCCAGGTGTGGCAACCAGGCTTGGCCCGAGATTATCATTCCAGGCTTCTACCAAAGCTGGGCCAAGACTGGCTTACAAGCCTGGCCCAAGGTTCTACAAAGTTGGGCCAAGTCTGGGCCAAGCTTGGGCCCGTGGTACTTTCCTCTCTGGGGTATTTTTTTATTAAACAATTGAAAGCAGATCATAGTGGACAAATGAGTCATTTTACAATGCAAGTAGTAGTAAGACACATTGTATCTGTTATAGAATCTGAAGATTGCTTGTTAATGAAACTGAAAGATATGAAAAGTTTTTTCAGCTTGTAAGAGTGAGACGGCATAATCACCGCATAAATGCGGCATAATCATCAATATATTTATGCGTATAAATACGGTGTGAACATTGTATGAATACTGTGTAACCACTGTGTAAATGAGGTGTAGCTACCGTATAAATACGGTATAACCAACGCTTATGTACAGCATAAGAACCATATAAATGGAGTATACTAGACTGGGCCAAAAAAATTGACTATTTTTTTTTTTCATAGCTATATTGAAAATATTATTCAGAATGACAAAAAAAAAATTTCATGAAAGTTTGAGCCCTTAATATTAATTTTAAGAAGTCTATCATCGCTATTTTTAATTTAATTCATAATTTGATGTTTTACGTCGGAATTGCTAAAACATTGGAGTAAAAAAAATTTATTTCCACTTATTCTTATGTAAAATTAAATTCCCTACAAAAAAGGTCTGACTGAAAATTTTCGTCAGACAAGCCGTTTCCGATTAATTAAGCTTAAAAAATTGATATATTTTTTCGATTTAACATTTTTACTTTTGAATTTTGTAACTGTCGAATCAATAAATATCTAATAAAGACCATGCCAGATTTTCGAAGGAAATTTAATGCTCTACAAAAAAGGTCTCTTAACATTTTTTGCTAAATTTACTCCTTCGAAAGTTATTCACGTTATTGAAATCGTTTTGACTCAAATTCAACCTTGAATAACTTTCGAAGGAGTGAATTTAGCAAAAAATGTTAAGAGACCTTTTTTGTAGAGCATTAAATTTCCTTCGAAAATCTGGCATGGTTTTTATTAGATATTTATTGATTCGACAGTTACAAAATTCAAAAGTAAAAATGTTAAATCGAAAAAATATATCAATTTATTAAGCTTAATTAATCGAAAACGGCTTGTCTGACGAAAATTTTCCATCAGACCTTTTTTGTAGGAAATTTAATTTTACATAAGAATAAGTGGAAATGAATTTTTTTTACTCCAATGTTTTAGCAATTCTGACGTAAAACATCAAATTATGAATTAAAATTAAAAAATAGCGATGATACCCGTCATAAATTTAGTCTAGGGGATGTAGGGAAAATTTTTCTGGGAATTTCAGTCTTCCCACTACCCTGCGCTTACCCAGAGAGGAAAGTACCACGGGCCCAAGCTTGGCCCAGACTTGACCCAACTTTGTAGAACCTTGGGCCAGGCTTGTAAGCCAGTCTTGGCCCAGCTTTGGTAGAAGCCTGGAGTGATAATCTCGGGCCAAGCCTGGTTGCCAGACCTGGCCCATGCTTGGTTGCCAGACCTGGCCCAGGCTTCCAGGAAACGAATAAATTTAATTAAAAAAAATTTATTATTATTAACCTCGTAGAATTCATGATCATTAACGTTTTAATTATTTGAGGGAGGTAAATGATGTGAAAAAAACTCGGTGGAAATTCTGCTGGACTCTGGGCGCGAACTGCCGTCCTTCTGATTACTGGGTCCGAACGGTAGCTACTGGACGAACCTACTAACGTTGAACTGGTACATTTATATGATCTACTTGTATAAACCATGGGTATATCCAAACTTGGGTAATCCTACCTTGGCCCAAGCCCGGGTAATCATTGTAACGGCCAAGGCTAGGTTACCCAGTCCTGGCCCAAGCCTGGCTTACCATTGGATGGCCAAGGCTAGGTTACCCAGTCTTGGCGTAAGTCTGGGTTGCCATTGGACGGCCAAGACTAGGTTACCCAGTCTTGGCCCAAGCCTGGCTTGCCATTGGATGGCCAAGGCTAGGTTACCCAGTCTTGGCCCAAGTCTGGGTTGCCATTGGACGGCCAAGGCTAGGTTACCCAGTCTTGGCCCAAGCCCGGGTAATCATTGTAACGGCCAAGGCTAGGTTACCCAGTCTTGGCCCAAGTCTGGGTTGCCATTGGACGGCCAAGGCTAGGTTACCCAGTCCTGGCCCAAGCCTGGGCCAATATAGGTGTGCCAAAGCTAGGTTCCCCAGTGCTGGGCCAAGTAGGGGCCCGTTGTTCAACTCTGGCAGCTCCTGTATGGGTAGTTTTGTTCTCGACTATCCATTATGAGCCTATTTTATTTTATATAATTTTAAACGTCATATTTATGTTTTGTTACATACGCGACTATCCCGATTTTTCTGGTGCTTACAGCACTAAAATAAATACTTATATTTTCACATAAATAATAATTATAATGCAAAAAATTATAATGATAACGGTATTGATTACAGTAATAATAAAAATAATAATTTTATTGATAAACATAATGCTCAATAAAACTTTTCAATCGTAACAGAAGCTTTAAATTTAAATCATGATTATAATTATAAACAATAAATTATATTTTACTTAATAATGCTTAAATTATTCTCCTTGAAATATAGATAGTAAATTTTCATCATTAATTTGTCTATTTTTTCTTATTGTTAGTTTATAATTTTGATAATTTTAACGGAGGCTTATAACGGGTTCTCTGATACGAAACTCCTTAGAGTGGTTAAGTGGGGGACGATATTTGGACTCAGTAACTCCTGATCGCGAGGAAGAGGCTTACAACGAGTAGTCAACTGTAATTTAATTAAAATTTTTCTCAAGTTATGCACAAGTTTGGGTCAATTGTTTTTCAATTCACATCTTTTTCAGCAAGAAAGAATTTTCAAGATAACAGTTAAATTGAGACTTCATTTCAATCACTATTTACTGAACTTGTTAAATATTAATATTCTTAAATTTTGTTAACTCTTGAAGCTTGAAGAGTGGCTCATTTTGCCCCACAATAAAATTTTTTTATTTTTTATGGCTGAATCACATAGACACCGAAGTCTTATTTGAGGGGTAAAAAATGAGTAGAACTAAAAAAAGACGGAATTTTTTTTAGACCAAATTTACTTATACCCACTCTTCTTTTTTTTACTTACTAAAATCACAATGGAAATTATTTCAAGCGTTCAAAAAACGATAAAAAAAAGCTTAAAGTAATAAACTTATTTTCTAAGTTTAAAATTTTAACAACCAAAGTATTACAATTTAAGTCCCAGCTTAGTACATGAATAAAAAAAAAGGTAAGAAAAATTTTATTGCATGCAATTGTATGAACTCAAATAAATAAACATATGTTTACCAGATGTTTTTAAAGTACAGATATCATAGAAAAGATTAGCAGTAACAATATTTGTTATCTTAAATTTTAGTACATTCGAAAGATTTTACCTTTTCTAGAAAGGGATTAGTATACTAAAGTTTCATTCAATAATTTTGAAAATAAATTAGAAAAAAATTTTAATTAACGAAGAGAAAAATTTTTAAAAATCAAAAATATTTATTCAATAATTTATATTCAAAGAACCTTAAAGTTTAAAATTTTTTAAATATATTTGCAAGAAATTTTTTGATAAAATTAAAAGTTGTGTTTTTTTTTTTTACTGCAGGTTCAAAATAAGCTGATTATTAAAAATTTAAATCTACTTGTCTACTTTGTGAAAACTCAGTTTGAAGTTTTTTATGCCATGGTAATTTATTTATAGTAAAAAGTATGGTTTTTTATTTTTGTATATTTTATTCATATAAGTTTTTTTCCAATGTTTAATTTATTATTCTCACTTTAACTTCTTTATCAAACCCAGCAATTATTTTTTAAAATTAATATTCTGTCATATATTTTCTGCTTTGAATTTTTCTTTTTAATAAACTAAATAATAGATTCAATAATAAATAAATGGATCAAAAATATTTTACTTAAAAAAAACAAAAATATGTAACTGACTAAAACCTTAAAGATATCCGTGATCCAACAATATTTTGCATAGAAAGAAAGTAATTACTATAGTAATTACCTGCATATATGAAAATTTAAAAATCAACAGATTTTATATATATTAGGGTGGTCGTTAAAAATTAAATTTTCTCAGGAGCCCCAGAAAAAGCTTCTTTTTAGTGAAAAAAATACGTGGGGAATTTGGTTTTTTATTTTTCAGTAAAAAGAACACGTGCCTCAGGACGATCAAAGTTCATTTTTCGATACAATCGCGGTTTTTTTTAAATATCTCATGAAATATGCAAATTATAGGAAAAAATCATAGGAATAATTTTGTAGCAAATTAAATTCTTGACAAAAAAGGTCATGTTGATTTTTTTTGTAAAATGTGTATTTATGAAGATATTTTTAAAAAACTTTTTTGGATCTTATCAATTGAGCATTTTAAGGATTACTAATGTTAAAAATAACGTTTTTTTTTACTCTCTTAAAATGAATCAGTGAAAAGTGCTGCAAATCAGTGAATATTCACTGCATAAACAGCCCCAAGTATACCACTGTTTATGCAGTGAATATTCACTGATTTGCAGCACTTTTCACTGATTCATTTTAAGAGAGTAAATATAGACAACTTCGTTACTCGTAACATATTAATCCTTAATGCTTGTTGTAGTTTCTATATACTTAGAAAAATGTCATTTTCAAAATTTGTAATCCTTAAAACGCTCAATTCATCAGATCTAAAAAAAGTTTTCAAAATATCTTCATAAATACACATTTTATAAAAAAAATGAATATGACCTTTTTTGTTAAGAATTTAATTTCCTACAAAATAGTTCCCATGATTTTTTCCTTTAATCTGCATATTTCATGAGATATTTGAAAAAAAACCGCGATTGTATCGAAAAATGAACTTTGATTGTCCTGCGGCACGTGTTCTTTTTACTTAAAAAGAAAAAACCAAATTCCCTACGCATTTTTTCACTAAAAAAAAGCTTTTTATGGGTCGCCTGAGAAAATTTAACTTTAACGACCACCCTAATATACATCTTAGCTCCTTTACTTAATTCTCAGACAATGCCCCCTACTTTTTAAAAATTATTGATGATTTTCAATATCGTCATAAGTATATCAAAATTTAATCAAGTGATTGAACAGAAATTAAAACCTCAATTTAAAAAAGGACAACGTGGTAGTAATTTCGCCGAGGTATACCCATGCAGGAGCCGCCAGAGTTGAACGACAGGGCCCTACTTGGCCCAGCACTGGGGAACCTAGCTTTGACACATCTATATTGGCCCATTCTTGGCTCTAGATTGGGTACTCAGTCCTGGCCGTCACAATGATTACCCGGGCTTGGGTCAAGATTGGGTGCCCCTGCCTTGGCCGTTCAATGGCAACCCGGACTTGGGCCAAGGTAGAATTACCCAAGTTTGGCTATACCTATGGTTTAATAATAGATCATATAAATGTATCAGTTCAACATTAGTAGGTTCGTCCAGTAGCTATCGTTTGGACCCAGCAATCAGAAGAACGGCAGTTCGCGCCCGGAGCCCAGCAGAATTTTCACCGAGTTCTTTTCACATCATTTACCTCCTTTAGATAGTTTAAACGTTAATGATCATAAATTCTACAAGGTTATTAATAATAAAATTGTTTTTTAATTAAATTTATTCGTATCCTCAAGGCATGGGCAAAGTCTGGCAAAAAAGTCAGGGCCCAACGTTATCATTCCAGAGTCCTACCAAGGCTGGGCCAAGGCTGGCTTACAAGCTTGGGCCAAGGTTTTACATACTTGGGTCAAACCTGCGCCAAGCCTGGGCCCGTCGTACTTTCCTCTCTGGGTAGATTTTAAAAAAAATTACTTACAATTGATATCAATTGGGAGTTAAACGAAATTTGGAAAATAAAATTCAGTAAAATCTTCATAACAATTTTGTAATTCGAATTTTCGAATTTTGTGGGCCAAAATTTATTGACCAAATTTTGTTTAACTCTTCAATGATAAGAACGGTAAGTAATTTTTAAAAAATTCTATATGTTGGCGCAATTCCTACTGCGTTGTACTTTTTTCAATTGAGGTTTTAATTTTTTTTTTAATTAATTAATAAAATTTAGATGCGCATATGACAGTTGAAAGTCTTTGAAAGTTTTTAAAAAGTGGAGGGACACCGCATGAGAATACCCTTAGCCCAAAGTTTTAAGATATAAAGAAAATGAAAAGTGGTCATATTTTAAAATATGATTATTCCGGTTTATATTTATCTCCATTGTAAATAACTTAAAGTAAGACTACACAGTGACTTAGGTCTCAAGTGAGGGTATGAAACAATATTCGAAACCCAAGGTCACAACTGGAAAAGGCCCATAAAATAAAAGATTCAAAACTTTTACCCCATAAAATAGTCGTTACTTTGTACTTTACTGTATACTAGAAATTTAAAAAAAATTCTATATATATTTAAATTCAAAAGAAATATAATTATTGAATTCAATTTTTACTGTAATTTATAAACAGAATTTATAATTCAAGATTTTTTTCTATGATTGACTTTTTGCATATAAAAATAAATTGAAATAAAAAGTAATAAAAAAATAAAAAATAAAATGAATATTTTTTTTTCTCCTTATAGATAAACTGAAACCAGATACTTGAAGAGAGAGAGAAAGAAAGAGAGACGAGAGAAAAATAATAAAACATTTATATACTTTATAATTAAATGACATTAATGTGATCGATTTAATTTATTTAGACTCTCTTTTCAATTTATTTAGATTTTTTCAAACTCAAATTACTCTATACCAAAAAATTATAGTAATTTTTTTCCAAGGTATCATATATGATAAATACCATAAAAAAATATATATTTATTTTGCATGTCTACGTAAATAATAATATATTAATATGCAGTAAAAAATCAGTCTGAGTGAAAATTACAACAAAAAGGGGAAATAATGGCAAGTGGAACAGTACAAACAATACTAAAAATATATATAGATATATAAAACTGTACTGTAGCTAATAGCACTTGTTTGCATAGCAAGAATCCATTCATTATTTTTTTTTTATTTTATTTTCTGTTATGTTCAAGGTGTGACGTACAGAGTAAGAGAGTAAAATACGTTAAATTTTTCTCCTTATTTAAAATTTTCTTCGACAAAAAAAATTAAGTTATTTAATTTAATTATATGAGTGTGAATGTAACTGACAGTTGGCAATTTTTAAATTTTGAAATAAATAAATAAAATGTATGTAGATGAGTGGAAATTTTAAAATGCGTATTTAGATCATGATACTGAAGTTAACCGACTAATAATTTTTGAATTTTTTTTTCAAGTAAATCAATTGTAAAAAAAAATATTTGAAAAAATTGCAGCTGTAGTTTTTTTTATTTTCTTCATGTGCATATTTTTAGTGTTTTTTTTTTTCTTGTAATTGATTTGTTGAAAAAAATCCGAAAATTTTTATGATTCTGAAGTTAACCGACATTTAATAATTTTTGGAATTTTTCAAAATCATAAATTATAAAAAAAAAAATATTTTAAGAAATTGCACTTATAGTTTTTTGGATTTCCTACAAGTGCATATTTTTAGTTTTTTTAATTTTTGTAATTAACCAGTTTAAAATAAAATCAAAAAATTTCTAATTGTCTGTTAAATTCAGGATCATAAATCTTTTATTGTCTTCTAACTTCAGAATCATTTAGATCACGAGTGTGAAAATCGCAGACATGAGAAAATTTATAAATTTTAAATAAATAAATTACTAAAATTGAAAAAACTGCGCGTACTTATTTTTAATTGATCTAAATACGCATTTTTTAATTTTCACTACTTATATTTTATTCATTAATTCAAAAATTTAAAAAATTGCCAGCTACATTCACACTAATTTTACATCAATGAAAAATCAGTACGCGCAATTTTTTAAATTTGTTTTTTTAATTATTTAAAATTTATAAATTGTCTCACGTCTGCTACATTCACACTCATCTCCTTTTATTATATTTTTTAATTAAAAAATAAATGTCATAAACCATATATTTAAAATTACGAGTGCGAATGCAGCAGACGAGACATTTTATGAATTTTAAATAAATAAATTAATTAAAATAATCAAATTTAAAAAATTGCGCGTACAGATTTCTCATTGATCTAAATACACATTTTGTATTTTTTATTCTACTTACAGTTTATTTATTTATTCAAAAATTTAAAAAATAACCACTTGTCAATTACAATCACACTCATTTAAAATAATAAAATTTTTAAATAAATGATCTTTTTATCTCGTCCTTTGTCTGACTTTATTGTGAGAGAGAAAGAAATTTAAAAAATATACAATAGAATGCAATGACAGACAAAAAAACAAATATAATATATTGAATTGTATATCTATATATATATTAATATATACATACAATATCTTCTGTTCGGTGGTGACTTCATCTTTAGACAGCGATTCAGGATGGTCGCGTCTGATGATTATTATTATTAGCGCATGTCCGCAACACCTTCTCCCCTTTGATTTAAAAATTTAGACCAATCGGTGAATTACTGAAGTTCTGACTTGTAAGTTTCACCGGCGAGCTTACCCGATGATACCCGAACGCAGATTTTCTATTGTTCCGTTGCGCAGCACGAGGCACGAAGCCGGTAGCCGGTTGTCGAGAACAAGATCGCGACCACAACCGCGTGAGCAGTAGTAGAAGTCGGACGTGCGTAGCGTCTCTTATAATTTCGTCAATTTAAAAATTTAAATTGGTACTTAATTGTTGCAGAAATTACTAGGTAATTAATTATTTAAATAATTGTGATTTTTATTAATTAACCGCGAAGTTCAATAAATTTATTATTCAAGTTTTTGTTTAAATTATTTTTTTATTTTAAAAAGCCGCCGCGTTTTTGTTTTATCGGTCGCGTGTCTTCGCGAAAATATTTTCTACAGTTAAAACATAAAAAACGCGTTAATTAATAATAATTATTGTATTTAAAACTTGATTAATAATTTAATATTATAATTAATTGTAAAAAATTAATAATTTGGTTTTTTTATGCGGTTTCTTTTGTCTCGAGTTGTAAAATTAGTGCAGGTTAAAACTTGTGTGAAGCGATCGTTGTTTCTTGGAAAAAATTTATTCAATTTTTTTTGTTTTTTATTAACAATTGATTTAATTATTTATTTATTTATTAAATAATTATAATAATATTAAAATAATTTTGTGCACGTGTTTTTTTTCTTGCTAAATTACTGAGAGTCGAGTTCTTTGTCTCATTAGTATCTAGGTACGAGATTAAGAGATACGAATTTCTTAGAATCATCAGTATTACATTTTGTCGGTTCACAAAATGGCGTCGGTCATTTGGCTTAAAAAGAAAATAATATTTAGAAAAAAATATTAATTTGCGTCGTGTTTTTGTCTCAAGCATTGAAATCGTTCATCTCGGTCTCTAGTAAACTAAACAAACAGAACGTGTTTAGACTTGTCTTTCATATTTAGTATAAACTAGATACAGATATTTATTCCAAGTCGATATTATAAATATATATATATATATATATATATATATATATATACATATATATATATATATATATATATATATATATATATATATATATATATATATATATACATTTTTTTTTTGTTTAGGTTTTTATTTCATCTAGATAATGTTTGTAGAAAACATTCAATACTAAGAATTCGATCGTAAAAATAAACTGATTTTTTTTATTTCTTTTGCTCACATCAAAGTAAAAAAAAAATATATATATATATATATATATATATATATATATATATATATATATATATATATCAGAAAAAAAATGTAATTTATATAATTATCCTGAAGTTATCAGATGATTAATAATTTTCAAATTTTTTTTTTTCGACTATTTAATTTAAAAAATTAAAAAAATGCACACGTAGAAAATAAAATAAACTACAAGTGCAATTTTCTAAAATATTTTTTTTTTTTATTAAATTTATTGTTTGTAAAAAAATTAAAAAATTATTAGACCGGCTAATTTCAGTATCATTTTAAAAATCGATTTTTTTTCTCAACAAATCAATTGAAAGAAAAAAAAAAACTAAAAATATACACTTGTAGAAAATCTAATTGCTATAGGGACAATTTTTTGAATATTTTTTTTTTTAATTTATCATTTTTTAAAAAATTCACAAATTATTAGACCGGTTACTTCAGTTTCATTCAATGAATTGATTTTTTTTATCCTCAATAAATCGATTAAAAAAAAAAACACACAAGTAGAAAATGAAAAAAAAAACAAGTGCAATTTTTTAAAATATTTTTTAAAAATAAATTTATCGTTTGTAAAAAAAAAATCAAAAAATTATTAGTCCGGCGAATTTCAGTATCATTTTAAAAATTGATTTTTTTTTCTCAACAAATCAATTGAAAGAAAAAAAAAAAAAATCTGCACATGTAGAAAATAAAAAAAAAACAAGTGCAATTTTCTAAAATAATTTTTTTTATAAATTTATTATTTGTAAAAAATTTCAAAAATAATTAGACCGACTAATTCCGGTATAATTTTTTTTAAATTTCAGATTTTCGAATCAGCTAAACAATGGACGGTAGTGGAAGACCGGCTGGAAGAAGCCGAGGCAGAGCGACTAGCAGCAGCACTCCCCAGCAGCAACCTCAAGGAGCATGGGCCCGTCGTCCCGGACCATCGCAAGCTCACGATCCTTCGAAACAGTATGGACCCCCACCGGTAAATTAATTAATAAATTTATAAATAATTTAAGTGGATAGATCTTATAATTTAGAGGAGAAAGACGAAATATTTCCGTTCACAGAGCGGGGTAGGACGTTCCGTCCGTGCGCCCGCACCAACAAGCGCTCCCGCTGGAGACCAGCGTCCACCAGGAGTTGATCGTCCAGCTCCTCCGCCATCTGATATTGTTCCAGTCGGTGTGTAAAATATTTTTTTATATCATTCCATCTTTTTTCTATTTTCTTCAACAGGTTTATTAAGCATGTAATGGTTAATGTATGGTAACAACTCTATCTCGAAAACATTCATCTTTTTTTTTATTTTTTTTTCATTAATCAAGTAAATGTATAGAAAATGTGTAATAAAAACTTTGTCTAGGAGGTGGTGGTGATGCCGCATCAGCTAATGCCGGACGTGGAGCCATGCGAGGCCGCAGAATCATTAATCCAGACATTTTAAATTCACGTCCATCACACGTGAAATTATCGAAGAAAGGTGAGAATTTATTTTTTAAAAAAATTCAGACCAATTACTATTTTTATTGACATCAATTGACTTTTTTTTTCTTCAGGAACCGGAGGTAATCCAGCCAAATTGCAGGCTAATTTCTTCAAAATTTTGAGCGCTCCCGATTGGTGTTTGTTGCTGTACAGAGTCGACTTTGCACCTGAAGAAGACAGAACTATGGTTCGTAAAGGACTTGTACGTCTTCATAGAGAACAATTAGGAGTTTATGTATTTGATGGCACTCTTTTGTACACTGTCTCACGCTATCATGGAGTGACTAAAACAGATGTAAGATTTTAATTGTTTATTAATTATAACGTAATATGTTTGATAAATTTTTAAACATTGATTAATAATTTACTTTTTTGATTCAGGCTATGGAATTATTCTCAGAACGAGTAGGCGATAATACCAAAATAAAAATAAGTATTCGTTTAGTCGGAGAAATAGCCAAAGGTGACCCTCATTACCCTCAATTTTTCAACCTCATTTCTCGCAAAGGGTTGGAATATCTCCGTCTTCAATTAGTCGGGCGTAATTACTTTGATGCCAACGCAAGAGTAAGTTTTATATTTTAAAAAAAAATTTCAACAATTCGACAATGAATTTTTTTATTTAAAAATTTTTTTTTTAAGGTGGAAATTCCCGAGTACAGATTCCAATTGTGGCCTGGATATCAAACGTCTATTCGTCAACACGAACGCGACGTATTGATGGGATGTGAGATCACCCATAAAGTGATGCGTCAAGAGACGATACTTGATATAATGAACAGAATTCGTAATAATTCTCGCGGCGGTGACGTTCAAGTAAATTTCATTCAAAAAATTATTTACGTTTTGTAATTTTTTTTAAAATTTCATTTTATTTAATTTAATTTTTTTTATGTACAGGGAACTTGCAAAGCTGAAATCATTGGTCTGACTGTTTTGACTGATTACAACAACAACACTTACAGACTTGATGATATCGATTTTACTAAAACACCAAAGTCAACATTCAACAAGGGAAAAGACAATGTTCCGACTCCATATCTTGATTATTACTACCAAAAGTATAATATTCGCATTAGATCTGAATCACAACCGCTTCTCGTCGCTCGTTCAACTCAGCGAGATCGTCGTGCTGGACAAGATGAGATAATTTATTTAGTTCCCGAACTCTGTCGGGCAACAGGTAATTTTTTTTTATTTATTTATCTAAAACAGGGTGGCCACAAATTGAGAATTATCAGGAAATTTTTAAGTATCCGGGAATTTGATAGTGACAGTTAGAAATTTTCAAAATTTTTTAATGGTACACTAGTAATCAAAATTCATGTTCCTGATAATCAGAACGTTTTGCGCGCTACGAAAAAAAAAAAAATTGAAAAGTAAAAAGTCTAATGGATAGCGGGATTTTTTAAATGTTTTGCTCACAAATGCTGGTATGTCAGCCGAAAAATTTTGGCCACCTCCAACCTCTGGACTACCCCTTAAGTCGCTCAAAGCAGTCGAATTACATAAATTTTTTTCATTTTTATTGCGCGAAAAACGTTTCGATTTTCAGGTACATAACAATTGAGAGATACTTAAAAAATTGTAAAGTTTTAAGTGATTTTCAGGCTGTAAGCCGGAGGTAAATGGTCGTTCACAAAAGACAAATTGTAATTTTAAGTGTCTAGCTTTCTAATCTGGTTTCGAAATTTTTTTATTCTGCACGTCCCGAAGTAAACCTAAGAAAACGGTTAAAAAAAAAAATTTTTCAATTTTTCTTCGTCTCAGAAACGGTCTACAGGCTTCAATAAATTTTTTCCGATAATTGTAATTGATTTTTGATTACCCCGGAACCGTGCATAAAAAAATTTCAAGACCAGATCAAAACACTAGACACTTGAATCTTCAATTTGTCTTTTTTGTTTTTGTTGTACGGCCATTTTCCTTCGAGTTACCAGTCCAAAATCACTCAAAAATTTGAAATTTTTTTAATATCCCTTAATTTTTGCGACTAGTGTATTTTGAATCTATTTTGATGATGAAAATTCTTATTAAATATTTTAACTTACACACTTTTAACATCTAATAATTAAAAGTAGGGCATATTATTTTATTTTATTGACTTTTTTTTGGTTCCTCACATGATTTAATCATAAAATTTGATTATTGACAATGAAGACATACAGGGTGGCCACGAACCGGGAATATCGGGAATTATCAGGGAATTTAATGCAACCGGGAAATATGGAAATGCCAGGGAATTTCAAAAAGTATCCGGGAATTGAATTGTAACCGTTAAAAGTTTAAAAAATTTTAAATTATACACTAGTTATAAAAATTAAGGGAAATTTAAAAAATTTCAAATTTGAAATGATTTTCAACAGATTGTAACTCTAAGGAAAATGGTCATACGACAAAAACAAAAAAGGCAAATTGTAGATTCGAGTGTCTAGTTTTCTGATTTGGTCTTCAAATTTTTTTATTATGTGCGGTCCCGGAGTAATCATAAGAAAATTATCGAAAAAGAAATTTATCAAATTTTTGCTTATTTTAAAAACGGTCTTCGAGCTTCAATAAATTTTTCCGATAATTATTATTAATTTTTGATTGCCTCGGAACCGTGCATAATAAAAAAATTTTAAGACTCAGATCAGAAAACTAGACACTTGGAGCTACAGTTCGACTTTTGGTTTTTATTGTACGACCATTTTCCTTCGAGTTACAAACTTGAAAATTACTAAAAAATTAATTAGTGTATTTTAAATTCATTTAAATCATAAAATTTCTTATTAAATATTTTAACTTAAACATTTTTAACATGAAATAATCAAAAGTAGCCAATATTAATTTATTATATTGCCATTTTTATGGTTTCTCGCATGATTTAATTATCAAATTTGATTATTAAAAATAAAAATATAATAAAAACTTTAAATATTTAAATGATACGAATAAAATTTCTAAATCAGGGAAAAATGTGAAATACTTTACTGGAAAACCGGGAAATATCAGGAAATTTTGAAATCATTTCTTTGTGGTCACCCTGTACGAGTAAAATTTTTGAATCAGGGAAAAATGTAAAAAAATTTTACTGGAAAACCAGGAAAGAGGAAATTTTTAAATCATTTCTTTGGGGCTACTTTGTAAAAAAAAAAATTGATAGACAAAATAAATTAATAGCTCAATCAATCAACTAATTTTAAAATTAATTTTCAGGATTGACCGACGCAATGAGATCGGATTACAAATTAATGGCAGCATTGGCAGTACACACCCGTCTCAATCCTGAAAGACGTATTGAAAAATTATTGAATTTCAATAGACGTCTGCAGACTACACCTGAAGTTGTCGAAGAGTACCGCAAGTGGAATTTACGATTGGACACCAACTTGGTTGAAATCCCAGCTCGTATACTTCCGCCAGAAAATATTATTTTTGGCAACATGAAACAATCAGCCACTCAAAGAGCTGACTGGACTTCACATTTCCGTTCTGCTCGACTGATTGTCTGCACTAAATTGCACGACTGGGTCCTCATTCTTCCAGAGCGTTTACGTCGTGACGCTCAAGTAAGTTGACTTTAATTGTTCATATAAAATTAATTAAGCAATTGACTAAATTTTTCATTTCTTCAATTAAATTAAATTTTTTTTAATTCCAGCAATTCGTTGGTAACATCGTTAGAGTTGGACAAGGAATGTCCTTTGTAGTAAGTCAGCCAACCGTCCGTGAAATTCGTAACGACTCAGCTCAATCATATGCTGAAGAATTGGAACGCGTTATGAGTCGCAGTACACCTCAACTTGTCTGCTGTATTGCATTCAGATCAAAAGCTGATGTTTACTCAGCTATTAAGAAGAAGTGTTGTGTTGATCGTCCCGTTCCAAGTCAAGTTATTCTTGCCAAAAATTTGGCTTCCAAAGGAGCCATGTCAATTGCTACCAAAGTCGCTATTCAAATGAACTGTAAAATTGGTGGCGCTCCCTGGAGTATGGACTTTGGAATGGCTGGATTGATGGTCGTTGGATTTGATGTTTGTCATGATCCTAATCACCGTGGAACTGATTTTGGTAAATTGATTTACTTTTTTATTATACATATTTACAGGAGAGAGGAGCAAAACTAAATATCCCCAAAATTTTTTTTTTCTAAACATTCCAAAATTATTTCTGAAAATATAATTGAACATTATTTTTAATTTTTTTTGTCGCCGTTTTAGAAGAATTTTTTTATTGAAAAAAAATAGTATGAAATTGATTTCATTTCTTTTCTTATCAACTTGAGATTAAAAAACTCAATTTTGAATTACGTCAGATGTATTTTAATAATTAACTTGGAAACATTTACATTTTTTATAATGAACTTTCAATTATTTACATATTTTAAGTATTTTTATTATTTACTTTTAATTTAACTTACAATTAATTTAAAACTAAAACGTAATTTGAAATTTAATTAACTGATAATTTTTTTATTTGCTACTTTAGGCAACATATAATTGTTTTTTTTTTTTGTTTTAAATATCTAACTTAAATCTTTTGCATTAAAGTTAGAGCCATTCTCAAATAGTGCCCCCCCCCCACTTTTTAAAAATATTAAATGACTTTCAATTTTAATGACTATTAAAGTTTTTATAATTGATTAAAAAAAGGTTTAAGCATTAATTAAAAGAAAGGCAACGCACTTACAATTTCGCCGAGACAGATTTAAGAAAAAATAATCTACAGTTGATATCAATTAGAAGTTAAAAAAAATTTAGAAAATAAATTTCAGTAAAATTTTTATGTCAATATTATAATTTGAAATGGCAAATTTTTTAGGCTGAAATTTATTTTAATAAATTTCTTTTAACTCCTTATTGACTTTTTTAAAATCTATATTTCGGCGAAATTGTAACTGCGTTGTCATTTTTTCAATTAATGCTTCAATTTTTTTAAATTTTATTGATGAAATTTTGATACTGTTATGACAGTTCAAGGTCAATGGTTATTTATAAAAGTGGGGGGGGGGCTCTGTCGGAAAATGCCCTTCCAAACAATTAGTGATGAACAAAAAAAAAAATTGATAATTTAAAGTAAATAGTAAACTTTTTCAAAAATCGAAAGTGTTACAAAATGTTAATTATTTTAATTTTACAATCAAAACCCTGAAATTTTTTTTTTCTCTATTTGCATCCAATCATTACGTGAAATATAATTTTCTTTAAGTAAATTACAAAAAAAATTTGATCCATTTTGCTCGCGAAAAATTAAATTTTTTTTTTTAATAGCCGAGAAATTTTCTACTCACTTTGCATATCAAAAAAAAAAAAAAAAAAAATTTTACGTATTTGTGTTCCCGGAAACTCAACAGTTCCTTGAGAACCGCCCCCCTCCCTTCTGTAAATATCTAAATAATTATCTATTAAAAATTGATTGATTTAATACTTAAAAATTTAATTAAATAATTTTTTTGTAAATTTTCAGGTGCTATGGTTGCCTCACTTGATCGTGGAATGACCAGATACTTCTCAGCTGTCAGTGCTCATCGTAGTAACGAAGAATTGACAAATGAATTCAGTCTTAACATGGTCAAGGCACTACGCAAGTATGCGGAATTAAACTCCGGACAATTGCCAGCGCGTATTGTTATTTACCGTGATGGTGTTGGCGATGGACAAATTCCTTACGTACTTGATCACGAAGTAAACCATCTCCAAGAAGCTCTTGCTAAACTCTACGGTCGTACTGAATTAGTAAAGATGTCATTCATCATCGTCACCAAACGCATCAACACCAGATTATTCTACAATCGCCGTGAAAACCCACCACCAGGTAGTATTGTAGACGATGTTATTACCAACCCATGGAGATACGACTTCTTCATTGTCTCGCAATGTGTAAGACAAGGATCCGTATCACCCACTGCTTACAATGTCGTTCATGATAACGCGGGAATTGATGTCACCGGTCTCCAGAGATTGACATTCCAGTTGACTCACATGTATTTCAACTGGAGTGGAACTGTCAGAGTGCCGGCACCCTGTCAGTATGCCCACAAACTAGCGTTCTTGGTCGCGCAAAGTATTCACCGATCTCCAAGCAGTCACTTGGAAAGTCTTTTATATTTCCTTTAAAAAACAAAAAAAAATTATTAAGCAAAAGAATAATTTGCTTTAACTTTTTTTTTAATTAAATTTCTTACTTATGAATTTAAAATATTTTTTATTAATGTATCGGTGAAATACTTTTTTTTTTTTTTTATTTTTTCAGTAAAAAGACAATTTTTATTTTATTACTTCATTTTTATTTCTTTAGTTAACTGGAATTTTTAATAATTTAAAGAAAAAAAAAAACTGAAAGGTGGCAGTTAAATATTATGATTATTAAAATTATAACTAAATATTTTTTTATTATAAACTTACGTAAGTTATCAGTATTTTAAAATATTTATTAGTAAATAATTATTCAGACATTTGATCTACGTAAGAAAAAAAAGAAAAATGTTACCGCCTTAAACATGACTAGAAATTGTTTAAAAAGTCATGATGATAAAAAAAATATCATTATCTTAATTAAGTATATGTTGATTTAAAAGTAAAATATCAGTAAGAAATATTAAATGTTTACTTAATTTTAATTATTGAATAAATTGATACTAAGTTTAAATTTTGAGTTTTATTTTTTATTTCAGTTCACTAAAAAAATATAACATTTTTATCAATTAGCATAAAATTTTTCAATTGAAAAAAAAGTCAAAAATAATCTGACAGGAAAAATTAAATCTCATTTAATGGAATCACGAGTTAATTAAAAATAAGAGATTTTGCAATTACAGTCTTAATTCATAAAAATTATTAATTAAATATATAAAATTTTAATTTATATAAAATACATTTTTTATGATAAAAAATAATTCATGCTTATAATTAATTTTATCGATTCTCTTCAGCATCTTGCTCTCCTGCTACCGCGTCAATTACTCTGACTTCGTCATTACGCGGTGGTCGGTGTCGTCCAAGTCGCGATTGACATTTTCTTAACAATTGCGGTATTAATACATTATTATAAAATGAAGTTCCAATTAATAAGATGGTGAAACCAAATACCTGTAGATTTAAATATTTATTGATTAATTAAATTTTATATCTAATTAAAAGTAAAGAAAAAAAAAAATGTAAGGTATTTACTTGAATCGTAGTAGAGACGTAATGTAGCTCTTGCCATTGAAATATAATTGAAAATATCCAGATGGTAATTGTTCTGATACTGTCAAGTATCATACGCGTCGTAGCGCTCATTTCTTTAGTGACGCTGATGCCAGCGAAATTAAAGAATGCAATACTTAACATGATACCTTTTAAAATAAAAAAAATAAGATTGATAAATAATTAATTATTAATAATTACGCAGCGTTACAATTCCACTCACAATATCTCTACTTAAGGGGATACGCTACCGGACCTCTTTCTCACACTCAGAAAAATAAACGGGACTGTCTTTGTTGCACTCATAGAGTAAATGAGAATTTTAAAACAATTTTTCTTGGAGACGAACTGGAATTTTTGAAAATACGAAATTTCTAGCCTTCTATCAAGGTTTCAAAAAACGCCAAAGACCCTTTAGGTTTCCAGTGTTTGCCCGTGAATTAAATTTAATTTAAAATCGGTTACCGTTACCGCTTAAGGGAAATTGCTACAGCTCTACTCACTCACAACTTGATTCAGCCTCAACTCTACTCACCGTTTTTTTTTTTACTCAGGTTTAACTCTACTCAGTTGGGTGTTTACTCAGCTACAACTCTACTCACGTATTTTAGCCTATCGATAAAATAGCAATTCTTTGTGAGAAGAGTTGTAGCTGAATAAAGACACAACTGAGTAGAGTTGAACCTGAGTAAAAAAAACTGAGTAGAGTTGAGGCTGAGTAAAGTGTGAGTAGAATTGTAACACTGCCAATAATTAGGGTGGTGCAATTAAGTCTGTTACAGCGGGTAAAAAAGATAACTAGGTCAATTGACTACTCAGCTAATCATCTTAATATTTAGCCAACGGCTGAACTGGCTAAATGATAAATTTAATTATTGACGGCTAATAAATATGTATAAATTATATTTACTTTATTTTTTAAGGCCATTCTTAGATAGTGCCCCTACTTTTTAAAAATTTTCTATGATTTTCAACTGTCAAAGGTATCAACATTTTATTAATTTATTAAAATAGAATTAAAGTATTAGTAGAAAAAATGACAATTTTGCTGAGATATAAATTTAAAAGAAATAAAATTACAGTCGATATTAATTGGGAGTTGAACGAAATTTGGAAAATAAATTTCAGTAAAATCTTTGTCAATTTTATAATTTTTTAGCCTAAAATTTATTAAACAAATTTTGTTTAATTCATAAGAACTGTAGGTAACTTTTTAAAAATTTTGAGTCTCGACGAAATAGCAACGACGTTTTCCTTTTTTCAGTTGAAGTTTTAATTTTTTTTTTTAATCGTTAATGAAATTTTAATACAGTTGAGACAGTATAAAGTTATTGCATATTTTCAAAAAGTGGGGGGGGGGGCAATGTCTGAGAATCTCCTTAAGTTGATAAAACCATTTAAATATAATTTATTGTACTGCCACATAAAATAAGAACAATTTTGTAGTAGAAAAATATTTTAGTTTTCAAATTAATTATGAAACTTCAGTGATATTTCTATTTGAATAACGAAATATCATTCGCTTGCATTTTCTGGTGGTAAGTAAAGCAAGAGACCCAGTACCCGATCAAAGAACTAGCACCCGACCACTCTGGTATTTGTTCGAATACTAGTTCCCTAATCGGATACTAGTTCTTGTATCTTAGTTCCGTTTAACAGAAAAGAATAAGATTTTAATTGACCGTAGGTAGTTGATTGATAAATAATGAAATTAACTATTGAACCTGGTTAACTTGTTAGTCAACTAGTTAACCTGTCAGCACTCCCGTTATGAGGATTTTGCTCACAGGACACTATTCAAATTATAGGATGTCGCTGTCGCGTGAGCGAGACACTAAAAATCACGGAAGTATTGAAGTGTTAAATTGTATACTCTTATTAATAATAAATAAATTTTTACCAATGATGGACATAAAGAGTCTGCCGCTGTTTCCAATTTGAATAAATGCATCGATAGGTGCCTCGAGTGTACCCTGAGAATTATCAGCAAATGGAGGATCAGCTTTAATATAATTAAACGGAATAATAGTTAAAAATATTCCTATAAAACCGAAAACTCCTTCCCAACCAACAGCTTGAAGCGGTGGAATGTCTAATCCAGATAAAAATTTCTCTTCCACTACCATTTGTACAGCTGTTATTACCTATAAATAATTTAAAAGTAAATAATTAAATTTTTTTCATCATATCCTTGATGGAAATTATTTATTAATAACTTACTTGAGCAGAAATAATCAATAAATCACCAGTGATAATTGAATTTCTATCCATCGTTTGTTCAGTTACTATTAAATCGCTTACACCCACCAGAGTTAAACCAAATATCACCATACCAATTCCTGACCATTCTCGTGATCCGAGTTTACGGTCCAAAAATCCCATTGATAAAATACCAGTAAAAACAATAACTGACCCACGGAGCATTTGAAAACTACTTGCGTATGTCAGATTTAATCCAACGTACATTATTGATGTTGCAATCATGTCGCATAAAGCGGGAATTACAAATATTAACGGATTAAAATTTCTTGATCCTTTTGTCAGACGATTGTTGTCCACTGATCCATCCTATTTAATTATTTTATGTAAAAAAATAATTTTATATTTAAATATCAGGTGATTTTGTAATTATTTTTATTGAAGATATAGAAAATTTTTATGATCTTGAAGTTAGCAGACAATTCAAAATTTTCAGATTTTTTTTTCAACAAATCAATTACAAAAAAATGAAAACTAAAAATATGCGCATGTAGAAAATTTTAAAAACTAAAGGTGCAATTTTTCCAAATTTTTTTTTTCTTCAAATTTACCGTCTAAAAGAAAATCCAAAAATTATTAGACGTCGGTTAACTTCAATATCATAAAATTTTTTCATGTTCCGGACGTTGGGGACGATCCTGAAGTTGGCAGACAATTAAAAATTTTTTGATTTTGAACAATTAAATTTGAAAAAAAAAAAAAAAAAAAAAAACTAAAAATATGCACATATAGAAAATTTATAAGACTACAAGTGCAATTTTTTAAAATATTTTTTTTTAATAATTTATTGTTTTTTTAAAAATCCAAAAATTATTAGACGTCGGCTAATTTCAATATCATACGTTAGGGGACAGTTGAAAATTTTTGGATTTTTTTTTAACAAATCAATTAAACTAAATTAAATTTAACACATGCAGGAAATTTAAAAGAATATGAGTGCATTTTTTTACAACGTTTTTTTTTTTTTGTAATTTACCGATTTGAAAAAAATCCAAATTTATCAGATGTTGGCTAACTTTAGTATCATATTTTGTCGCTAATATTCTATATTTATGTTTAATGAATAATTAATTAGTAATTTGCATTGAAGAAAATTTTTAATTAGAACTTAATTGTACCGATTTTTTTTTAATAATTTAATTTAGAGCCAGAGAATTTTTTTTCATGCGATTTTCTTTTTATCAGTGTCAGAATTTAAAAATTTATGTCAATCATTAATTCATTGAAAAATTTTAATTTATAATAAACTCATTACAGTAATTTTAAATAATTAATTATTCATAAAAACAAAATACACAAAAAATTTCTCTTATAAAAAAAATTTATTCTTGATCTCTGAAATTAATTCATTGGAAATTTTCAATGAAATTTTTCTCTTAGCTAAAGAAATTACAAACATTTTTGAAATAAATTTTTTTTTAAAGCTGACATAACAAAAAAAAAATTTTGAAAAAAAAGTTGAAAAATTCTATCAAAACTAATAAAATATTTAAATACTTAAATAGTATATTGTACAACTAGTGCGCTCATTTGCTCGTGTGGGTGATCGGCAACACCGCACAAATTGAACATACTTTTTTTTATTATTAATGCCATATGAGTACTATGTTAGGGCTCGCTGTTTTGTTCCCCAAGTAGCTTTTTGCTGATTCAAATGTCGTGGAAACAGTTGAATGGGCAAACAGTTATTTGGCGAATAAAAGAGCGTGCGCTAAGATAGCACTTATATCGCATGAATGATAAAAAAGTCTTTTGTGAGACACTTGAAATTTTATGATTCTGAAGTCAGTAGACAATTAAAAATTTTTAGATTTTTTTCCAACATTTAAATTTGAATAAAAAAAAAAAACTAAAAATATGCACATGCAGAAAATTTGACAGACTATAAGTGCAATTTTTTGAAATATTTTTTTTCTTTTAATTGATCGTTTTTTACAAAATCCAAAAATTATTAAACGTCGGCTAACTTCAGTACCATGAAATTTTTATGGTATTTGTTAATTTTTTTCAGAAATATTTTATTTCATAGCGAGTAAAATTTTTTTTACAAAGAATTACTACAAAATATTGAAAAGTTTCAATAAACTAATTTTTTGGATCAAGAATTTATTATTTTTATTTTTTTAATAAAATTATTTTTTCTCTCAGCTTAAAAAAAAAAATAAAAATTTGAATTTAAAAAATTTTTGAATCAATTTGTGTGTCATCAAAATATTTAATAAAAATTTTTTTGTAAATATTAAATAAGTGGAGTAAATAAAAATATCGCGCGCTCGTTTGTATTAAAAAGCTCCTACTCCATGTAAAAATATAAAATAAATGTAAATTCGATACATCGTTTAGTTGATAATTAAAGATAAAGTAATCACTTTTGTTTAGTCATTTATAAATTCTTATAGATAAAACTATAAAATTATGCTCTCACATTACATTAATCGTAAGTTGTATTAAAATATTTAAACGTGACTAGAATAATAAAATAATAAATAAAAATTAATAAAAGTAACTTACATTGCGACGATTATAATAAACATATATGAGTTTAAAAATCAATAAACATGACATTTCACCTAAAAACATAAAACTTGACTGTATAAATGGATGATTGAAATGTCTAGGCTGTCCATCTTCACCAGGTACAATTAATCTGTCTGAGTATCTACAAAAATACAGTTTTTTTTACTTTTTTAGTGTAACTTTTATAATACTGAAGTATATGACAATAAAGTTTGCAGACATTTAAAAATTTTTTGATTTTTTTTAACAAAAAAATGAATATTAAAAAATTACACGTGTAGTTTATGAAATTTCCGACATGTGCATTCTTTAGAAAAATTTTTTTTTTCATTATTTATCTGTTGAAAAAAATTTTTTTAATTTTAAATGTCTGCTAACTTAACTATCATCTGAAGTATGAGTGTAAATGTAGCAGATATGAGAAAATTTTGAATTATAAATTAACGAACTATGCAATTAAAATTAAGAAAAAATGCATGTGCGGATTTTGAAATTCTACAAATGTGAATTTTTGGATTTTTATTCGATTAACATTTTCTTCATTTATTTCAAAATTATAATAATTGTCGAATGTCTCCAACATTTACACTCATTACTGAAGTAAGCTGACGTCTAGTAATTTTTGGATTTTTTTCAAATCGGTAAATTACAAAAAAATATATATTGTGAAAAAATGCACCTATAGTTTTTTTAATTTTCTGCATGTGCATATTTTTAGATTTTTTTTTTTTTGGTAATTTATTTGTTAATAAAAAGAAAATCCGAAAATTGTTAATTGTCTACTAACTTCAAGGTCATATTCTTTTATTATAAAATCCTGTGTAAAAAAAATTAATTACAAAAACTTTGATGATAGTGAACTTCCGGAATTGAAATAATTCTAAACTTTAAATTGAACATTTTTGGAACTTTTAAAAAATTAGAAAGAAGACTATTTTTTACTGGTGAAGGTTTTTGAGTAAAAATAATTTTATTTGACAATTTTTTGGGTTTGAAGGACATGAAAAAAAAGAAATTAGTTAGGAATTATGAACATTTACGACTCTTACCAGAATTATTCAGGTGTGAGGCGAAAAAAAATAAAAATGACCCAGGTCAAAAAAATAACTTGATTTTGACTTGCTTTTAACTTAATTTCGACTGCTATAATTTTTTAAAATTTGCATTTGACTTATTTGATTTAATTTTAGCTACACCTGATTTTTTTAACTTCAATATGACTTTTTTAACTGAAGAATTCAAGTCACATTTAAGTCACATTGACTTGGATCTGACTTATTTGACTCAAATTTAAGTTATTCAAGTTAAAGTGACTTTAATTTTACTTAGTTAACTTAAATTTTTAAGTAAAATAAGTCAAACTCGACTTGAATTTGACTTAAATTTAAGTCGTTCAAGTCAGATCCAAGACAACGTGACTTTAATTAGACTTAGTTGGCGTAAATCGGTACTTAGTAAGACAGCTTAATCAAAAGCAAGTGTATTTTCATATCTTAATATGCGATTTTGCGTTATTAAAAAAAAAACTTGACTTGCTTTTGTCATTCTACACTTGCTTTACTTCCAATTTTTTAAATTACGCCAAAATCAAGTTATTTTTTAGACCCGGAGACTTGAAAAAATACTTATCAATTTTTTTTTTATTTTTATTACATTGTTTTGGGCAGGTCAGTTATTTTTTCATTTTTTGGCATTCAAAAATAGTCTAAAAAATGAGTGATTGGAGCTTTTAATAAACTCACAAAACTGTCAATTTTGCTTAAAAAATTTCAAAAAAATTTCAAAAATCGACACTAGTTTAAAATTTTTCACACTTCTCTGAGAGAAATAAAAATAAAATTCAAGTAACCATGTTTACTTAACTCATAATACTAAAAATAAGAAAAAATTTTCTTTATAAAAACTGTTTGAATCTACTCATAAATTTCTACAGAAAATGCATTTTCACTAAAATTAAGAAAATATTTACTTGGCATTATTTAAGCAAAATGATTCTTAAATCAAGAAATTTTACTTGGAAAAATACACTTTTTTCTCTCAGTGAATTCTAATTATTTCAAAGTTACAAAAATGTTCAACTTAAAGTTCAGAATTCCCTCAATTTTTAAGTTCACTTTTAGGAAAATTTTTTGAACTAATTTTTTTTACACTCAGTGATAATTTATCAAAAACAAAACTTACTTGACAGACAAAGTATTAAATGATCCTGTCACGACCATAAGAAGAGCTAAAAATTTTTGGTAATTCGTCCACGCCATTTTCTTATTTTTTTATGTTATTTTTTTTACAGGATTCTATTTTAGACTGGAAATAATAAATAATATAATTAATATCAACAATATGGTATATAAATTTCACGACTCATGATGCGAAGCATCAGAGTGTGCTTTACGATCGAAAAATTTTTTTTTATATACATAAAAAAATTTTAAAAAAAAGTCAAATAAATTCTTTGTTATAAAATTAATTTAAAAAATTTCAAAATTTATTTATAAAATAAAATTCGTATTTCATAATAAAAAAAAAAAAGTATGAAATATTTAAATACATTTCCATTGTTCTGCATTATCTATAACATAAAAAACTGAGTCGTATTTCACGTGAAACGTCAAAGTTATTGATAAAGAATGACGTGAAATATTAAATGTTATTACAAGTAAAATGTATGTTGACTTTTTTTTTTTTTTAGATATTTATTTATAAATAAATACTTACTTATAGACATATTACTAATTAATCATACTTCAATTTTATGTTATTTGTTTACACTGACAAATATATTTTAGATATTTTTTATTTTGTTTATATTTTTATAATTAATTTTTTGGTAATATGTCAGATTGGCTGACAGTGATTATGAGAAAGCACTTTGATCGGTGAATAATCACTGCAATAGTGTCATTACTTTACACATATATATACTCTCCATTTGCAATAAATAAAATTACAACTAAGAATATGTGGGAGCATAGAGAAGAGAGAGAATGGAGCAAATCAGCAAAGAAATGTCAGACACGTAGAATTGAATTGTCGATAAAAATGCAGCAAACAAAATTTCTTTATCAACTTTTGTTAAAATAGATTGGGAATGATCCCATGGGTCATTTCATGAAATGACCAATCAAAAAACTTGTAACTTCCCGCTAAGAAAATCGAACATTTTCGAAACATTCGCACAGTAAAAAAGGATCCGTCAAAATCAACACATATCGTGTGTAAAACTGGAATTCTTAAAAATTCTTTTGTGATGGTCGACATTATTTTGAATATATTTTGTGTGTTGATTTGACAGTAACATATAAAAAGTGTTACTGTCGAATAAAGTAACATTTTTTTGTGTTAAAAAATCAATCGATTGCGACTTTTTTTGAAAATTTTAAATTTTCTTAGCGGGAAGTTAAAAAACTTGAAAATAAACAATGATCATAATGTTGATAGTAATATATATTTTCCAACCGACAAAAGAAAACTTAATGTGTCTATAAATAGTATATTGTGTGACAAGGGATGAAACATGACGATTTCAAACTGTTTTATCCTCCCTGTTAGCCAAGTTAATAGACACTTTCTGAGAAAGTTGGTGACAAAAGTTAGAAATTCAATAAGTTGACGGTCACTTTCTGAGAAAGTTCTCAGAAACCTGCATTCCAGTTGCGGCTCCATACTGGCGTCAAATTTCTCAGAAAGTTGGCGGTAACTTATAGCCAAAAGTTGCAAAGTTGTCGACAGCTTGTTGTCAAGTTGATAGCAAACTAATAAATACCAACTTTTGGACGAGAAACTCTGGCTATCAGGGGCTGAGTTACACACCATATTTTTCATGATTACTTGCATCGGAACTTCAAGATTCAGTGTCAGCAGCCAGTAAGAAACAAGTTAATTTCAAGCCGATGATAAGGAGAACTGTTAGAGAATGAGAAATTTGTGATTTACAGTCACTAATTAAATATTAAATAAGACAAAAATATTATTTTCACTAATATTTTATTAATTTTATTTGGTTAATTAAAACTTAAATCACTTAAAAATGAAATGAGTAAACCGAAGTAACAAGTAAACAAATGAGAGTGATAAGGCTGCAAATGAACATTAAATATAACTGACACCGGGTAGAAACAACCCTAGCAGATCCGAATTACGGTAAATTACAGCAATTTACCGTAAGTTACCGTAATTTCGCCGAAAATCTACGGTAATTTACCTATATTACCGGGATTTACCGCAATTTACCGTAAATTGTGGCAAATTACCGTACGTTGCGGTAATTTACGGTAAATCACCGTAGATTTTTGGCGAAATTACGGTTAGTTGCGGTAATTTACCGTAATTCGGATCTGCTAGGGTAACATCTAACACCGCAAAATAAGATCATACTACGGGAAAAATAGCGTAAATATACTGGAATAAAAATACGGCATTCTATATTGATGAATGTAGATCAAATTATTAATTTTTTACATTTATTAGAAAAAATCAAAATAGATCGAAAAATTAAAAAATTATTAAATTGTATAGATTCTAATCTATACCTTCAATGTAAGAAAATCTAAGTTATCTGAATACTTGTAATGATATCAATGTAGATCTACAATTTGAAAGTTCGGTCAACACTGATGAGAACAGATTTCTTTACGATTTGAATAATATCCAGCACTACACAATACCATATCTTAAAGACACGGTACCGAAATGTCAAGTAAAGACAGTTGTTTACAGTCAAATATTCGATTATCAACAGACATTCCAGTGAAAAGCTTCACATTACAGTAAAATACAGCAAGTTTACCGCAATTATATGGTGAAATACCGCAATTTAACAAAACTTCTACGGTAAAGTACTGCACTGTTACCACAACTTTACGGCGAAAATGCGGCATTTTTACCGTAAACTACCGTACTTTCACCGCAACATTGCCGCAAATTTACCGCAGCTTCACCGCAAATTTGCCGTAAATTTGCAGCATTTCGCCGTAAATTACGGCAATTTACCGTAATTTGCCGTAGATTACCGTAATTTACGGCAAATTGCCGTAATTTACGGTAATTCTGCTAGACGCTGTAAATTACGGCAAATTACGGTAAATCACTGTATTTACCGTAATTCGGATCCGCTAGGGAATTGTGTCTTCCCAAGGGAAGAAACACGCATGTTTCTGCTAGCTGTACACGGAAAAAAGAGCAGTTGAAAAATTAGTTTCGTATAGTAGTAAAGCGCTCCGAGTCTGAAACTGTAAAAATTACATTTTTTATCCAGAAATAACAAATATTAGTTTCAAACTCGATATTCTCGATTTAAACTGTGAAATTTGCTGCTTAAAATTGTTTTAATTTTATTACTATAACAAATGGGGATTCTACGGCTTCTGTGGCGCCGCTAAATGACCGTAAATTCTTGTAGAACTCGACGAAATAAGACTTTCTTAAAGAATAAAATTTTTCGATATCTTGCTCAGTTTTTGAGAAAAATGGATTTCGAGAAAAATGCGATTTTTTCAAAAAGATGAAATATTTCATTGATTTTAATATCTTCAATTTTTTTGTATTTTTTTCCGAAAAGTGCATTTGAAGATGAAAATTTTGAAAAAAAAAAACGTTTGAATTAGTCCATTTTTGAAGAAGTTATAGCCATTTGAAAAAAAGTCTTATTTCGTCGAGTTCTACTACAATTCGCGATCATTTGGTGGCGCCACGGAAACCGTAGACTTCCCTTTTAATTTATTGATAAATTGTTATTATAGAAATTTTTATAGCTTCTGAAGAAATGTGTAAGACAAACTTTTTCGGAAGGTTTTCACCATTCAAGTGACGTAATTATTCAAAACATAATTAGAAAAGTAAAATTCAAAAATTCGGTTAGTACTCCCCACCCTTAATGTTTAAAGATTTTTGACTGGAAGGCCTATTTTTACTGTAGAAACTGTAATTTTTCAACTGCTCTTTTTTCCATGTATGAAAGTATTTTTGAATTACGAATTCGCTAGTAGTCCTTTGCAGCACCGGCTTGAAATTCGCTTCTTTCGACTGGCTGTAGAGACACTGAAACTTCAAGTTTCGATGCTGGTATCATTCAAACAATATTCCATTTAAAATAATATGAAATAAAAAAATATAAATAATAAGTCGCTCTTAATTATTTTAAAAGTAAAGTAATTTTTTTTAAATAAAATACAAAGTACATTTGATATAATTTATTTTGATGTATTAATTAGTCACTCCTTTTTTACAATTGATTACTCTTAGCGTAATACAATTTATTGTATTGTGCAATTAATGTTCTCTTCATCTTCATGTAATTACTATTTATTAATTTATTAATTAATTCATTTATTTATTCGTTTTTAAAATCTTTACTTTCGTTACTGATTAACAATTTACGTGCGATTGTTTTATTTATTTATTTAGTGCCAGTTTGTGCTGTTGATCACAAGATCATCACTAAATATTTAGTTGTTTTCTTTAAACTTATAAACAAAAATAAACACAATATAATATTTCACATGTTTAAAAATATCTAAATATTAAAATGCAATAAAAGGAATGTTAAGCATCGAAAAAAAATAAAAAAGTTATAAATTATTTCGTTAGTTATTTATATGTAAGCTTAATTGTTCTCTTTTCTTCGTTACTTAATTAGTTTTTATCATGATTTTTAATTATTATTAAATTGAGCAGCGTCGGACGAACAAGAGCGTGCATGACGATCAGAAAATTTAATAATAATACAACTGTTATTATTATTATTATTTGTTTATTTTTACTTTAGATCGATCCAATTCATCTAAAATGTGCTGACTAAATTTGCGTCACGACAGCTCTTAAATTTTTATTTTTTTAAAACAATATAAATTATATTATTCTTTAAATTTTTTCGTGCTTTCTATCTGCATAACAAGTGCAATTAAACAAACAAAAAAAAAGTATTGAACTTATATATTTATAATTATTAATTAATAAAAAAAAATAGTACGAATTAATCGTAAGAATGAATAAAGAAATGTGAAATTGTACACCTGTTTTTAATAACTATTTTATGACGGATGAAATGAAAGTGAGTTTTTTACGAAAAAAAAAAAAAAAATTATGTTTCCTAAATTTTTTCTTCTTTTTTTTTACTTTCGTCAATTTTTAATTGTACTGTTCTGGCAAGACGTAAGAGATATCGTCCCAAGGATGTCGGTATAATCCTTGCTTCAGTCTCCTTTGATCCATGTAATGGCCTAAAAAAAATAAAAATACATTATAAAATATATATATGAATTTTTTTATAAATTCTTATACTATTTGTTTGCTGTCATATATCTGGTTTTGATGCAAAACGCAACTGAATTGACAAAAAGGCCATAGCCGGATCAATATGGGAATTCTGCCCCCATGGCTTTTTTGACTCATATTTAGGGGGTCGATTTGGTGTCGAATGAAAATAATTCACCTCAATTTTTAGTTCTTTAACTCAAACGGTATTCGAGAATTTAAAAAAAAAACTGTTTTTTCGAAATTATTTTTATTTTTATATTAAAATTCGGAATTAGTCAATGATGATTTTTTTCCTAATTCTTACGAGTCCAAAACATGAAAAAATCATATGATCGTGATTCTCAAATGGAAAGCCGATTTTTAACGGAAAAAAGAAAATTATAATCTTTTTTTTTTAGCTTTTGTGAAATATGTCACTCACCAAAATTTGTCAGAAAATGTCTTTCATACTCCTCTATACTCAGGAATTTTTTTTAATTTTTTGAAGTGGTGGAACAATTAAAAAAAAATTAAAAACTCATTTTTTTCTTAAAATCTTGCGTTTTAACAAACTTATATTTTTTTTTTTTAGTACAAATAAATACGTATAAAATTTTTTTTTATCAAAAATATATCTTTGCAAAAGATAAACATAAAGAATCAGTAGCCTAAGGTAATTAGAAGGGTTATTAATGAATCAAAAGACACTTAAAGGTAATACTTATTTTTTCATACTATTGGGAAATATTTTGAATTTTGATACAAGAAAAAAATTGATAATAAAAAAAAAATTTTACGTATTCATTTGTACTAAAAATAAAATATAAGTTTGCTAAAACGCCAGATTTTAAGAAAAAAATGAGTTTTTAATTTTTTTTTTAATTGTTCCACCACTTCAAAAAATTAAAAAAAATTCCTGAGTATAGAGGAGTATAAAAGACATTTTCTGACAAATTTTGGTGAGTGACATATTTCACAAGGACTAAAAAAAAAAGATTATAATTTTCTTTTCTCCATTAAAAATCGGCTTTCTGTTTGAGATTCATGATCATATGATTTTTTCATGTTTTGGACTCGTAAGAATTTGAAAAAAAATCATCGTTGATTAATTCCGAATTTTACTATAAAAATAAAAATAATTCTCGAATACCGTTTGAGTTAAAGAGCTAAAAATTGAGGCGAATTATTTTCATTCGACACCAAATCGACCCCCTAAGTATGAGTCAAAAAAGCCATGGGGGCAGAATTCCCACATTAATTCGGCCCTTTAAAAAAAAATTTTCTAACAGTGTATTGGGAAAATAATTTTCTGAAACTTGGAATAAAATACCGGAGTTTCTAATTTTATAAGTCACTAATAAACAAATAAAAAAAATTATGATGACATCATTTCAGAGTTATGCTGACTCTGACAATAAATCTGAGACAACTCATAGTAAATATTTCTGGTATAAAAACTTTGTGATAATTTTTTAATTTAAAAAAAAAATATTGCAAGTAATAAATTATTAAATTAATAACAAAGTATATAAATATATTCCCGGCGAAAAATTAAATAATTGGGGTGTGCGAATAGTTCGAACTTAAGAATTCTTCGTAAATTCTCGAATTGTTAGAAAATTTACAAATAATTCCGAAATTTTTCTTTGAGCGACGTTTTTCATTTTTTTATTTTTTATTTTTTGAGTAAAAATAATTTGATTTGACAATTTTTTGGTTTTGAAGAACAAAAAAAAAGGAATTAATTAGGAATTACGAACATTCTCGACTCTTACCAGGATTATTCAGGTAAGAAGCAAAAAAAAAAAAAAAATAAAAATGATTTGAAAATATTTATGAACATTTTTTTACTTTTATTAAAACTTTTTGGAAGGTCAGTTTTTTTTTCACTTTTTGATTTGTTCAAAAATAGTCAAAAAAATTAGTGATTGCAACTAATATACTTTTTATGAACTCAAATAATTGTCAATCCAAGTCAATTTTGCTTAAAAAATTTCAAAAAAACCTCGCAACAAAAATCCACTAGTTGAAAATTTTCTTCTACTTCTAATCATTGAAAGTTCCAAAAATGTTCAACTCAAAGTCCAGAATCGTCTCAATTTCGGAAGTTCACTGTCAGGAACGTTTGTGAACGAATTTATTTTTACACCGGAAGTTATAAAAGTATTTTCGCCCAGTTACTAAACTAAACTCCTTAAATTTTAATTATTAAAACAAAATAATTTTATAAATAAATCCATAGCTTACCAATGAATCCAATACTACGTCCAAGAACGAATAAACTGTTGATCGCTCCAATTTCGATGTACTCTTGTGCTTCCTCTCTCGTGAATGACCCAGAATTTCTCAGCATATCAACGAATGCACATGCGATCATACCATCAACATTTAATATAAGATTAGGTTTTTTACTTGTAGTAATTTTTTCAACTTCGAGAGCATATTCGACCAGTGGTTTTGCCGGAAAACTTTCCATAACATATTCTTTGATAAGTTTAACTCTCATATCAGGATTATTGATACTCTTAACACGGTGTCCAATTCCCATAATAAGTTTTCCCTTTTTCCGTGTGTTGTTGACAAACTCTTGTGGATGAAGACCCGCATCGTAAGCTTCTGAGAACATTCGCGCAGCTCCATCCAACGCACCACCAAATCTATCTCCAATAGTCAACAGTCCAGATACCAAAGAACTCACAAGATCTTTACCTGCACGTGCACAAACGATCGTATTGTGAGCACCGGAAACAGCCGGTCCATGATCAGCCGTCAGCATCAATGACATCTCCAAAAATTTACAGTAAAGTGGCGGCAAACATTTCTGGAACCAAAGCAATGAAACAACTCCACCAATACCGACATTTTGTTTCAGTACTTCAGTAACCGGTACACCAGCATACAGAAGTTCGTGTCCACGTTCGTCGCATATTGATGTCATAAATGACGCAGGTTTTCTAATTAATCCTAATTCACGTGCCCATGAGTAATCCATAGGTACCGTAGGTGGTGGTAATTCTGGAGCAGGTACAATCGTACCTTTTTTAACCAGGTCATGATATACAGAACCAATTAAGTCACCAAGAGTATCAAAACTGTTGGGAACATAAGCGCCAGCGGATTTTAATGCTGAGTTTTTAGCACAGGCTGTCTCCAAATTACTGTGAGCAATAGACCCAGCATGACCGAACTGTACTTCTGACTTAAACATCGACGCGCAGGTACCAATACACCATGCGACCAATGGTTTTGTTATTTTCCCACTTTTTAAAGCCTCGCAAACTTCGTATTCTTCAACCCCACCGACTTCTCCCAACAGTACTATCAGTTTAGCATCAGGATTGTTTTGATAACGCATTATGTGGTCCATAAATGTCGTGCCTGGATAACGATCGCCACCAATAGCGACTCCTTCGATGACTCCGTTCGATGCTTTGGATATAATATTGTTAAGTTCGTTCGACATTCCACCGGATCTTGATACATAGGCAACGCTACCAGATCTGTAAAGTTTACTGTGAAGGATATTGTCCATCATACCCCCGGTGTTGCCAATTTTAAAGCACCCGGGCTTGACACCGCCGACTGTTGCTGGTCCGATTATCGTAACATTTTTTTCATGGGCCATCAGAATAAGTTTACGTGTCATATTCTCAGGAATACCCTCAGCGATTATAGCAATCGTACGAATTTGGGGAAACTGAAGAGTCTCAAGTGTACTTTCATATGCTGAACGTAACGATGCAAAGGTCACCATTACATCAGCATCCGGATGTTTCGTCATCGCGTCTTTCATTTGTTTGTAAACGGGAATTAAAATTTCTTTGTGGCCCCAATAGAATTTCTGCTTGTGATCACCAACGAATGGATACACGACCGCTGCTACCGATGGCACTGATCTTCTACAGACGAAATCAAAATCCAACATACTCTGGACTGCTCTAGTTTGCATTCCCCAAATAATAGCGCGCGTTGTGTTGCTGAAAAGTTCTTTTGACTCAGCAGAATCGACCGAGTCTGTGGTTTTTATTTTAGGCTGTTTTTCTGGGGGTGATGATGACTCCGTAGAGTCGCCATTTAATGGTGACGTTGGACCGACATCTTGTCCTGATGGCAAAAGAAAATTAGCTGTAGAAAATTCCTGAGCTTCTGGGTCTGGAATTGGTTTTGATCCCATGGCCATTCCACAGATAGCAGTCATGTGCGTTTCTGGACCGAACACATAAACTGGAATTCCTAGACGACGTCCTACTTCACGGATTATTCTCAGACCTTCTTGGTAATTTGGCCCGGCACGTCGTACAAATATTTTTATCTCATGTTCAACGAGTAAGGGTTGGAACTGTTGCAGTGCTTTGACGATTCCTTTGAATGTCGCAGCAACGTTTGTAAAATTAGCGATACCACCGCCAATGATCAGTACTTTACCGTCAGGATGTTTTTCTTTAGTCATTAAACTCAAAAGAGTCTTAGCGTATTCGTATGTTTGCTGTTCGCTTGGCGCTCCTGAATATTCCCCGTAATTGGCTAATTCTGAAGCTCCGCCTAAGTCACAAATGGTGTCGGAATAAATAACAGAGGCACCGCCACCAGCGACCATCGTCCAAATACGACCCTGTGGGTTCAAAATTGTCAATTTTAAACTCGCGCCAGATTTAGCATCCAAGTCTGCGATGTAGGCCTCCTCTGGATATGCATCACGTCCGAATGGTGGCGGGTAATCGATTTCACCCCAGTCAGGACGACAGATAAAATCAGCAGTAGTGTCTAATTTAGCAGCGAGATCCAAAATATAAATTGTATCATCAGTTACTACAAGCGGGTTTATTTCCATGTATGTAAAGTATAAATTAATGTAAATATTGTAGAGTGCGTCGATGAATTCGGCAATCATTTTTTTTTTACTGTCTGGAACATTGACGAGTAATTTACTTATCAGCGTATCTTGATCTGGAAGTTCTTGGCCGACTGGTACATCAAGTTTCAGTGCTTTAGCATCAACGTCTCCAATATCAACTCCGCCTTCGTGGTGAAATAAAATAGTGTCTGCAGTACGGTGGGAATAAATACAGACGTAGGCTTCTTCTTCAGGTTTATGCGGTATAAAAGGTTCAATAATAAATGTCTTGAGTTTACCGGTTGCTTTTTCAACCTTTTGTTCTTTATTGATTCTCTCTTCAACCCATTGTTTGACTGCTGGCAAATCAGCATTTACTTTAATCAATCCAAGTTTACCGCGTCGTTTTATCAGTTGGTCGGGCTTTACTACGAGTTTTTCTGTTTTTAGCCAAGGATTTTCTGAGGCTATTGTTGACCAATTGGTTGTTTCGTCTATTGCAACGAAACGACATTTAGCTGCTGCTGTTCCGTTACCAAGTTTTCTGTTTATCAAATCTTTTCCTGTCGCTTCTCTGATCGCCTTTGCCGACATCTTTGTTCTTTATTACTCTGAAAAATATTTTTCATTTAATAATTGTATATTTATATAAATATATATACGTATTAGGGTGCTTCGTTTGAAACGAACATTTTTTTTTTTTTAGCGAACACAAGAAAATTTTGTTGTTTATGTTGAGAGAAAAATTCCTTGAAAATTTCAGCTCTTAATTTTAATTTTAAGTACTTCCTCTCGCGCATCAAAGTTTTCCCATTTAAAAAGCATGTAAATCGAATAACTTTTCTTTTAAATTACTATAACTTAGCCCGGTTTGAAGCTATCGTTTTGAAACCAGTTTTTATTTGTAGAGTAATTGTTGCTTTTTAAAAGTGTATAAAATGGTTTTGGTCTAACTCGATCCATGTCAATTGTATCAGCTCCGAAAGTCAATTTTTAATGTTTTTCATTTATTTTTGTTAATAGTGAAGAAACGGTTCATCTTACGGAAAATATGCAGAGGACCAATCTTTTAGGGAATTTTGCTCTCTACAAAATTGTTTCTCACACTCATACTGCTAAAGTGCACTGTTCATAAGATACAAGCAATTGAACATTTTACAGTAAAAAAGATTAGTACTATAGTAAGCTTACAATTTTTTTTACTGTAAAATGTTAAAATGCATGTATCTCATGAACAGTGCACTTTAGCAATATGAGTGTCATGAGCAATTTTGTAGAGGACAAAATTTCCTAAAAGATTGGTCCTATGCATATTTTTTGTAAGATGAGCTGTTTCTTCACTATTAACAAAAATAAATGAAAAAAGTGAAAAGTTGACTTTCGGAGCTGATACAATTGACATGGATCGGGCTAGAGCAAAACCGTTTTATATATTTTTAAAAAGCAACAAATACTCTACAAATAAAAAGTTAAAAAAAAAGATCCGAATTTAAATTATTTGTAAAATTTACGAATTTCTCAAGCGACCCCTTAAGGGAAAAGGGGTCAGAAATATAAAAAAAAGAGTAAATTTTTGTAATTTGTTTTCAGAGTACCTTATTTATTAAAATTCTTAAAATTTGTGACATTATTAAGCATCATTCCAAGAATATTCTGCTAAATTTTCGTAAAAAAATATTGAAAAATAAGCCAGTGGTAGTGGGGAGAGACGACTCACCTCAAAAAAAAGTCTCCATGCCGCAGGCAGGATGACTCATGACTGCTTCGTCTGAAATCAAACCACCAAAAAGATTTCTTAAGTACATAAGTTTATCTTAGATTTGAACGACGAATTTTTTTTTTTCTCAATAACTACTTATTTTTTAATTAAACAAAAGGAGCAATTTCTGGCAAAAATCAGAGTTCTTTGATTGCACCTTTACCAAAAATTCAAAAGTGAATATTTTGTTTATTCCTTCGTTCAAATCTAAGATAAACTTATGGACTAAAGAAATATTTTTGGTGTTTTGATTTCAGATGAAGCAGTCATGAATCATCCTGCCTACGGCATGGAGACTTATTTTTGAGATGACTCGTCTCTCCCCACTACCACTGGCTTATTTTTCAATATTTTTTTTATGAAAATTTAGCAGAATATTCTTGGATTGATGCTTAACAATGTCACAAATTTTAAAAATTTTAATAAAAAACGTACTCTGAAAAAAAAATCACAAAAATATACTCTTTTTTTTTATTTCACAGACCCCTTTCCCTTCAGGGGTCGCTTGAGAAATTCGGAAATTCTAAAAATGATTTTCCGGATTTTTTTTTTTTAATTTTGTCTTTCTCGTGGCGAGAACTATATTCTGTAAAATCAATGCCACGCTAAAAATATAGATTTTTAAACGTCGCTCAAGAATTTTGAATATTGACTCATAATAGGTAGCAAAAATATTTTGAATGAATTTTGTATTTTTTTATAACTCAATTATTGTCATTTAAGTAAAATACAACTTTTGCATAACCGAAAATATACTGGACAGTCTTAAACAATAAAATTAGGCAAGATTTGAATAACAAAAAAATCCCAAAAATTGAATAAAAAAATAAAAAGTATGTAAATAAATAATTTTCTCTATGTCTCGGGTTATATTTTTATTCTTTATGATATAAATTGATGGTGAAAAAATTGAGACGCTTTAATATTAATATTCAAGGGTCGCTCGAAAATGTCCAAAAGACAGCAATCAGAAACATTCAAAATTCTTGACCGACGTTTAATTATTTAAATGTTTGGCTAAAATTGTCAGCATATTTAATATTTTACGTACAAACTATTGCTGCCGGAAAGAAAAAGATTAGAGAAAAAAAATCCGAATTTCAATCATTTTTTGAATTTTCAAAATTTGTGCGCGACCTCTTAAAATTTTTTATCGAGCTGATTTTTGGAGAGGGTTCTGAAAATATATTAAATCAACAATTTTTCATATGAGACTCGAATACAAAAAAAGTCGGTTTTTTTGGGTCACTCTAATATATATATATATATTAGGGTGGCGCAAAAAAACCGACTATTTTTTTTTTTTCAATCTCGCATGAACATTTGTTGGTTTACGATGTTTTAAGAAGCCTCTCCACAAATCAGCTCGATAAAAAATTTTTAAGAGGTCGCTCACGAATTTTGAAAATATCGAAAATGATCGAAAGTAGGATTTTTATTAAAAAAATTTTTTTTTTCTCGTGGCAGCAATAGTTTATATTTGTAAAATCATGACTATGCTGAAAATTTCAGCCCAAAATTTAAATATTTAAACGGCGCTCAAGAATTTTGAATGTTTCCGAGCGCAGTCTCTTGGACGTTTTTGAGCGACCCTTAAATATTAATAATAAAGCTTCTCGATTTTTTCACCATCAATTTGCATGACAATGAATGGAAATATAACCCGAGAAATAGAAATAATAAGTTATTTACATACTTTTTTATTTTTTAATTCAATTTGTAGGTTTTTTCGCTTATTCAAAACTGACCGAATTTCATTGTTTAAGACTGTTCTGTATATTTTTGGTTATGCAAAAGTTATATTTAAGTGAAATGACAACAATTGAGTTATAAAAACTAATTCAAACTATTAATTACATATTATCAGTTAATATTCGAAATTCTTGAGCGCCGTTTAAATATTTATATTTTGGGCTGAAATTTTCAGCATAGTCATGATTTTACAAATATAAACTATTGCTGCCACGAGAAAAAAAAAATTTTTTAAATAAAAATCCGAATTCCGATCATTTTCGATATTTTCAAAATTCGTGAGCGACCTCTTAAAAATTTTTTATCGAGTTGATTTGTGGAGAGGCTTCTTAAAACATCGTAAACCAACAAATTTTCATGCGAGATTGAAAAAAAAAAAATAGCCGGTTTTTTTGCGCCACCCTAATATATATATATCTATATTTTTTTTTAATTACTTATAAATGCATCTGTAATAATAAATTGATTTAAACCCACATGATAATTATGTAATAATTACAATACTTATGAAATTGAATAATAAAAATGTATTAGATATATATTTTTAAATATATACATAATTAAATTCATACTTAGTAATATAAACATCACCTGAATAGCTTGTAAGTTAAGTCAGTAAAGTCAAGGTAATACTTTGCGAATAATTGTAATGTAATCAACATTCAGAAACAAAGAGAATAATAACAGAAAAAGAAAAATAACTACAAATAGATCAAACGTTCTGTTTAATTGACTGCAATATTAAAAATTTTATTTGAAATTTAAAGAAAATTACTAGGAGTTATTGACAAGTTTTAATCACTTAGAAAAATAAAATATAAGAATTGTTGTAGATTAACTTCCTTACAAACTTTCTTTGTACGCTACTTCAAATTTTCAAGTTACAAAAATTAAAATCACCATTTATTTTATTTTATTTCACTAATTATTTTTTTTTTGTCAATTTATTTTAAATTTCTGCCTGATAGTTATTCAAAAAACCGTAGATTTAATTTAAAATTATGTTTTTTACATTCAATAAGTTTTCAAATACGAAAAATTTTATAGCAAGAGTTTAATTAACTCGCAATTATCAAAAATTGTTTAAGTTTATTTTTTTAAAAGTTGGTTCTGTATTCAAAAAATTTTTTGAATTAAAATCCAACTCAATGTCGAGAGTAATTACATAGTTCATACATTTTTATATAATGAAATTATGTTTTTTTAAAAATTATGCTTTGATTTTTTAAGTATCGTCAACAAATCGACATTCTGATAAAATTTATAAATTTTATTGAATTTCCCGGACAATTATCTTGGAAAATCAAAATAATTTATCAAAGTTTATAATCATAATAATTTATATATGTAATTATTATTACGAGTTATGATAAATTTTTAATTATTATAAAATAATTAATGAATTTATTAAATAATTGAATGTAATAATGAAACATATGTCGATATGTGTCACTTTCACTCGTCACATTTGAACTTTCACACGTCTAACTGTAAATATATAAATATATAAACTTTCTCTAATTAAAAATCATAAAATTTTTTAAATTTCAATTTAAATTCTTAAAATTTCAGTTCGTGTTAATTTATTTTTAAAAATATCTCCTGAAGTTAACAGACAATTTAAAGTTTTCAAAAATTTTTTTTCAATGAATAAATTACAAAAAAATTAAAAATTTAAAAAATGCACATATAGAAAATTTTAAAAACTATAAGTGCAATTTTTTTAAATATTTTTTTTTTCATAATTTATCGTTTTAAAAATAATCAAAAATTATTAGACGTTGGCTAAGCTTCAGTGTCATAAAAGAAAATGATCCTGAAGTTAACAGACGATTAACAATTTTCAAATTTTTTTTTCAACGAATAAATTACAGAAAAAAAAAAAAAAAAAAAATGCACATAAAGAAAATTTAAAAAACTATAAGTCAAATTTTCTAAAATATTTTTTTTTTCATAATTTAGGGTAGAGGTACCATTTGTGGCCACTGCTCCATTTTTAGACGTTTGATATTTCATTTTAATTAATGAAAAAGTGTAAAATAAAATTGCCATTTTAATAGCGGGTTAAAAGCATCTTTGAACACATTTTAAAAATTAATTTTGTCATTGTGTCTTTTACAAATTGTTTTATTTAAATTTTTCAAGAGTCCAAAACTGGCTCTAAACTGACCAAAAACGCCACCTCTACCCTATCGTTTTAAAAAAAATCCAAAAATTATTAGACGTTGGTTAACTTCAGTGTCGCAAAAAATTAATATTTTTATTCATAAACAAAAAAATTATTTAATGACGAGAAAAGTTGAATAATATTTTTTGTTGACGATATCGTAAGAAATAAAAAACACTTTTTGAAACTATCTTTTATGATAAATATTGTTTGCACTTTTAAAACATTTAGTAAGATTTGAAAGAAAAAAAATACAAAAATAAAAATTCATGTCGTAAGTTATCATACGATTAATAAATTTTATTTTTTTCTACTCTTTAATGACGCGGTAGATGAAGCGACACACCACGTGGTGATAAGACTTTGAGTAATCAATAATTCGGAATTTTAAAAATAGAAAATTTTGTTATCGTCACCAGCACGTATTTATAACTTGAATTTTATTTTGCTAATTATTATTCATGAAATATTTTTTTTATTTTATTTTTCAAAATTCTCAACAACAACAACAACAATAATAATAAACTGAATATAAAATATAATAAAACTTAAATTATTGTTACATCACCGCAGATTTTCGAGTGCTTAAAAGAAGTGCTTCCGTATTTTTTTTTATTGACAATAATGTAATCAGAAATAAAAATGAAGGGGTCAAGATCATGTCGATATGATTTAATGCTCTTATTAATTAAACTTTTATTTCGTCTACTTTTGATATTAATTATTACTTAAATTAAATCGAATAAGCGAAAAATCACAAAATTTATGAGTAAATATATATAGACATATATATATTTTTATTTAGTTATTTTTCGGAGAGTTTAAAAACTAATTGCGTCATGAAATGACTGTCAAAGTTTAATTAAAATTTATAATTTGCCAAGTGATGTAAGAATTTTTTTTTCGTTTTCAAATTTCAAATTTTTTTTTCTTCTGAGTTAAATATAATAGAAACATATTTATTTAAAGGATTACTTATATAAATATGTACATAAATATTTATATATACACATATATATATATTTAGTTTATGAATGATTTAATTTATTTAAATTTTATAATGTATTTATTTATTCAAATAATGAGATAGATTTTTTAAATTTATGATTATAAATTAATAATTAAAATAATTAATTATGCAAAAAAAAATAATTACTAAGAAAAGTGAAGTTTTATTATTAAAAAAAAATAAAATAATATTTATCTTATCTTAAAATCAATATAAAGTAGCGCACTACAAACTAATCACTATTATTTAAAATTAGATTCAAAATAAAAAACAAAAATTTAAATTTAAATTTCATTTTAAGTGAAATGTATTTTTAAAAAATGAATTATTTAAATTTGTGATTAAATTTATAATTGCTAACCTCAACAATTGATTGCGATTGTCGGCACTCTAAGGCCGACATAAAATGAAAGTAAAAAATAAATAATAATAATAGTAATAAATAAATAAATAAATTATTTACCAGGAGTTTAAAAAAAAATATCTTGTATTGGTGAAGAGTGATATTTTAAAATCTGCTCCAATTGAATATATAAACAGCAAGTTTTTGGTATTTAATATTATTTTTGAAGGTTATTTTTTAATTTGACTTATCGTTAAATATTTAAACGTACGTCCGTACCGAACGCACGCGTGAAAATGACTGATTTTACTCCAAGTTGTCTCAAGTTTACAAGCTTTTTATATTAAGAACTAGAAATGTTCATTAAAATCCCTAGAATATCACTAGCCTGTAAATTGTAAACACAAAATTCGAAATTATAAATAATTATTTGATTAATCATTCAAATAAAAAAAAGTTTTCATCATTTTTTTAGGAGTTCATTTGACAGCTGGCAAATTTAGAACTTTTAAAAATAGATCTTTGCTATTGATGGTTTATGTATTCAGGAATTTATTCTTGCTGCTGACGTTGGAGATCATGGAAATTATTAATACGTCATATCGTACGATACCCACCCCAACTTGTAATTTCAAAAGATTGTAAGATGAGTTATTTTTTTTTTTTATCCACCTGCTTTGGAATTCGAACCCGTTAGAAAATTTTACTGATTTTTTTTAAATTTATCATTGGATCAAACAAATATTTCATGGGCTCACATAAAAATTCAATGGCTCATTTTTAAAATTTTTTTATTATTGATAAAAATAGTTTTGTGATCCTGAAGTTAGAAGACAATTAAAAATTTTTGGATTTCTTTTTAAATTTAATTAGAATAAAAAAAATCAAAATATGCATGTGTAGAAAATTTAAAAAACTATAAGTGCAATTTTTAAAATAATTTTTTGTTTGTAATTTATTTAAAAAAAAATCCAAAAATTATTAGACGTCAGCTAATTACAGTATCATTTTTTTTTTAACATTAAAATACACGTGAATTGTAATTATAAATATATTTTTATAAAGAATGTTATTAATTATTTAATTTTTTCTAATAAACCTTTAATTTAATTATCTACTGACTCATAATTTCGATGTTTGTCCACAATTTTAATATAAAAATCTGTCAATATTTATATTATTAAATTATTGTAGAAAAAAATTTATTATATTTAATTACTGTATAATTATTAATTTTTTAAAAATCTGAGTACGTACTGTATAAATTTGTTTAAATAAAATAAAAATATTCAAATGCATTTGAATAAAAATATAAAATTATAACACACATTTACTTTGACTCTACAATTAAAGTGAAAAATATTAAACTATATTTTATAAATGCAGTGTGTGTTAATAAAAATACTTATTAACAATTATTGTTATTGTTTCATACACGTCCTTCTAATTTACTGATTACGTCATGAACATTTTCTATAACACTGTAGATGTAAGGTCGTTCCATTGGATTAGTTTTCAACATTGATTGGATTAGGTTTTGAATGTCCTGTAAAAACATAATCTATTTTATTAAGAGAATAAGGAAAATTTTGTTCCCGCCATATCTATATGATAGAATTAGTTAATATTAATGAAATTGGTATCATTAGATAGGTCTTAACTTGAATTTGTGCCTTTTCATAGTTTAGACTCTTTTTAATTGCCAAGTATTGAGATAAATAGATTTATCTATATCATTCGAATTACATTTAAATTACGCGAGAAAAAAGACGATCGTATTTATTTTCTTTAAATAAATTAATACTTTAATTATTCTGTCACTAAATATGACTGAATGTCACTGAATATATAGCTATATTATCTATATCGCGTTACTTATTCCAAAATAACAGATTTTTATACTCCCTTTTGGTTTTAGGAAGCTTCTCAAAGCCAAAAAAGTGTGCATAGAAAAAAAAGGATTCATTGACACAAAAAATCTTTACTCGCCTAAAGAAAATTTTTACTTACCCCAAGAAATTTTTTGCATCGTGAATTGAAAACAAAAATTTATTTAGAACTAGAAAAAATTACTTGGTGCAAGGAATTATTTCTTGACCAAAAAAATCTTTTCTCGCCCTAAGACATTTTTTGTATTTAATTGATAATGCATAAAATTTCTTGGTGCAAATTAAAATTTTTTGCGGCAAGAAATCCTGTTTTTCTGCGTATTTTATAAATTTAGTAGTGATATTTGAGCAGTCGCGTAGTGACTGCAGGTTGCTCGTAATTGTTAATCTAATTGTAGGATAATTAATAAGTAATTAGTTATATATAAATACCTCATTGTAAGGTGCGTTTTCGGGAAAAGTTATATTCGCACTTATCACAGCTAGTGCTACACTGTCACCTCGTTCATAAACTGCCTCAAATGGAGATTTGAAATAGCATAAGGCGTATAGAATACATCCAAGTGACTGAAATTTTTGGAAAATGAAAAATATTATAGGCGAATTAATTAAGAAAGTTGTTTGAATGATACCAGCATCGAAACTTGAAGTTTTAGTGTCTCTACAGCCAGTCGAAAGAAGCGAATTTCAAGCCGGTGCTGCAAACAACTGCTAGCGAATTCGTAATTCAAAAATACCTTCATACAGCGGGCAGAAACGTGTGTCCCTTGGGAAGAAACACAATTGTTTCTGCCCGGTGTTTGTTATATTTAATGTTCATTTGCAGCCTTATTACTCTCATTTGTTTACTTGTTACTTCGGTTTACTCATTTCATTTTTAAGTGATTTAAGTTTTAATTAACCAAATAAAATTAATAAAAAATTAGTGAAAATAATATTTTTGTCTTATTTAATATTTAATTAGTGACTGTAAATCACAGATTTCTCATTCTCTAACAGTTCTCCTTATCATAGGCTTGAAATTAACTTGTTTCTTACTGGCTGCTGACACTTAATCTTGAAGTTTTGATGCAGGAAATCATGAAAAATATGGTGCGAGACTCAGGATGAAACACGATTTCAGACTGCGGGTGATGTCAGCCAACTACACCCTGGTTTGAAATAGTTTTGTTTCCCTTTCCACTCAATATATTATTTAAAATTATAATAACAATAATAAAAAAAAATAATAATAATAATAAATACCCAAATATCTGTACGTTCATCAATCATACAATAACTCTCAACATTGAATAATTCTGGTGCTCGGTATGGCATTGAGCATCTTTCTGCAGCAATATCTTGTAAAGTTTGTGCCTCTTGAGCACCACATACTTTAACTCTAGCCTGGGAAACTGATCCTAAAAAACAAAAATTTTATTGTTCAAATAAAATTACTATCTTGTAATATCTCTAGATGACTGCCCGAGTTTTACGATATGCCCACCATGAAATGACATTTATTTTATTATTATAAGAACAGCTGAAACCATAAAAAGGCACAAATTCACGAGTATAATTTACCAGTGATACCAAATTTAATCCGTTTTATTTATTTCATCAAGAACTCGTAATTAAGAGTTCTTAAAAATGACACCTTGAAGAAGTCATTATAAAACTTCTTGAGGACGCCTTCAAAAAGACCAAGTAAAGCAGTCATTCCGACTTGAATGCTGTCTGGGGTACTATTAAAAAATAAAAAAATTTTTAACTGTCGCAATTAAATTCCTGGATACTTTTCGAAATTCCCTGACATTTCTATGATATTTCCGGTTACATTAAATTCCCTGATGATTCCCGATTTGTGGCTACCCTGATTACTGTATAAAAATGCGCCACACCCAATGTAATAAATAAAAATATTTGAATACCGATAGCGAATAATGACTATTAATTTATTGTTTAACTGAATATTAAAAAAACATTTTATTTTCTTTATAAAATTCATCATATATACGACATATATTCAGATTTGCCTGCATATATATTTTTTTCGTACGAGCAATACTTAAATACCCCAACACTCTGGAAATCTGCAGAGATTTAATTTCTTTAAACGATTATTGATAATTAATATTTTTGTTTACCTAGATCCATAATAATAGGAGTCAATGTATCATCAAGTAGAATATTAGCAGTCTTTAAATCTCGGTGGGCAAGAGGTTCAGGTTTAACATCATGAAATACTTTAACACCTTCACATATTTGTTGAAAAATATTTAATACATCTAATGGACTGAAGTAATTGTTTGTTTTTGATCTTTTTTCCAATTCATAAGCCAGCGTTCCTTTCTAGAAAAATGAAAAAAATGAAAAAAATGATTAAATAAATAAATCCAGTGATTTGAATTACTGATAGAATTTGAAATGATTAAAATTAATAATTTAATAAAATAATTATTACATGATAATAAGGTAGAACAAGTAAAACTTGACTTGTTGCATTTATTACTGGATCAGCAGCACCTTTGGACGTTGAATCAATACATTCAATAATATTTACATGTTTCAATATCGTATGATATTCTATTTCTTTAGCAGCTATTTGCTGATCTTCAGCACTATGACATATTACTTTTTTTATTGCATATTTCCGACGTGTCAAAGCATCTTCTACTAAATAAACTGAACTAAATCCTCTAAAAAATAATTAAGTATTAAAATTAAACCAACTAAAGAAAATGTATGGGGCATTTTATGTCAACTCGGACAGTTTTAAAAATTTTTATTTTTGATTTCCTTCATTTTTTGATATTTTGTACCTATTAAAAAACTCTTCCTCTAAATTTTTAGATTTTTTCAATGACCCATTTGGAAAATGTTTTTTTTTTTTTTTGGATTTCGGTTACAACTTTTTTGATAATCTTCAAATCGAAACTCTTTTTTTGAAATTTTTTTTTTTCATCTTTTTGGAAAAAATACGACCAAGTTTTTCAAAATATTTTTCTATGTGAGTTTGAATTCTAAAACTTTGAATATTTTTTTTCAGTTCATGCATATTTTGATTTTCTTGAAAATTTTTTGTAACAAACTGCGATTCGTTTCTCAACTTTTAAACCTAGTCTGGTCGTAGGACCTTCAGAGCTATCATTAGTTTTGAATTTTTGAAAATTTACAAAATTTCATTCTCTCTATTCATGATAACGAGTATCAATTTTTGTCACTATTTACTATTTTTCTAATTCTCTCAAGTAGTTTCTTAAATTGTTTACTGTAAACAGGTTTTTGAAATTAATAATTAGTCGTTACGTCCTTTATTTTTTTTTACCATCGGTTATGAACAGACTTTTCATTAATTTAATAATTAATATTTTTTCTTTTCAAAAATCTGTGGTTAGATTATAGTTTATTATAAAAAATTAAAAAAAAATCAAAATATACAAGACAGTAAAGTTGGGGGACATCTAACAATTTTTGAAACTTTAAAATAGTAAAATAAAATGTTTATAAAATAAAAATAAAAAAATGCATATTTAGAAAATTCAAAAATCAGTACATGGATTTTAAAAAAATTTTATTTTTTAAATTTTTTTATATGTAATTAAAAAATTGTCTTTTGTCTACTACATTTACACTCATAAATATATAATACCGAAATTAGGCGACATCTAATAATTTTCGAATGTTTTTCAAAGCGATAAATTATGAAAAAAAATTGCACTTATAGTTTTTAAACTTTTCTACACGTGCATATTTTTAGTTTTTAAATTAAATCATTGATAAAAAAGTTGGAAAATTGTTAATTGTCTGCTCTTTAGGATCATATAAATATGCATGAACTTTGAAGTAAAAGATTCAAAGTTTAAAACTTTAAAATAATAGAGAAAAATTTTGAAAAACTTGTTCGTATTTTTTTCTAAAAAATACATAAAAAAATCATCAATTTGAATGTAGCAGACATTAGACAAATTTAAAATTATAAATAAATAGAATGAATAATTAAAAAAATTACATTTTTAAAAAATCCACTTATTAATTTTAAAATTTTTTAAATGCACATTTTTTAAAAATTTTAGTGATTAGTTTTTAAATTAAAATTTAAATTTTAGATACTGAAGTTAGCCGACGTCTAATAATTTTTGGATTTTTTTTAAACAATAGATTATTAAAAAAAAATATTTTTAAAAATTGCACGTAGTTTTTTAATCTTTCTACAGGTGCATATTTTTGTTTTCTTTTTCTTCAAATTTAATTGTTTAGAAAAAAAATCCAAAAATTTTTAATTGTCTGCTAACTTCAGGATTGTCTGCTACATTCACACTCATGAAAAAATCAAATTTTAAAAACAATAAGTTTCGATTTGGACCATTATCTAAAAAGTTATGATCAAAAAACAAAAAAAGACCGATTTTCGAATGGGTTATCAAAAAAATCTCAAAATTTACCAGGAAGAGATTTTTGACAGCAACAAAACATCAAAAAATAAAACAAACCAAAAATAAAAATTTTTCAAACTGTCCGATTTGACACGAAGGCTCTATATATTTTGAGGTTAAATTTGAAATGAACATTTTTCAATTTACTTACAAATAAAGAATTTTAATAAACTTAATAATAAAAATATGTTAATTACCCATCAGCAAGATGTTCTAATATATTATATTTTTTATCATTGACAGTAATTGTCTCTTTTGAGCAAAGACAGCCCATTTTTAAAATTAAATTCAATCCTAAACTATTCATTATTTTTTAATTACACATATTTACAATTAAATATTTGTTTGTTTTAATAACTATTCATATTTTTTAATTCCGGTTCATATATTTATGTATAATTTTTGAGTGTACCATTAACCTCAAGAAAAAAAATAAAATAAAAGTTCGGAGTGACGTCCAAAATAAAATAATAATAAATTTAATTGTCAATTAACGAATAGGAAAAATAGATGGCGGTAATTTATTTGACGCGCGCGCAATTATTTAAATTTTCGCTCTTATTTGATGATGGTAAAAAAGACAACGCATTGCACATTGCGCAAGTGTAATGTAATATGCAAACATATATATATTATTACATATATTTCATAAGAGATATATAGATGTGTTATAAGTAAAAAAATATATCTCTCAAGGCGACTTTAGTAATCAATAAACACAAGATCAAAGCTTATTTACAACTCTAACATCTGTAATATTTGAAACAAGTAAGCAGACCAGTTTCGAATAAGAGCTCGCTGATACCCGAGTTATCTTTCAATTTATCGTCGATCTTAAAATTTATCATTTTTATTTTTTAAATAAAAGAAAAAAAAGTTTTGTTTAATTTATCGTTTTTTAAATTTTTTGTTGTGTCAAAGTTCGCGATAATTTTTATTAATTAAAAAAAAAAATATTACACTTGTTTTTTTATTTTGTCATATTGTTAAATTATTTTTATTGTTTTTATAAACGAAATCTAGATATGGCGCAAGGAAGTTCGCAGCCGCAAAGTGCCAATGAAAAAAGTTACATCTTAGATGCAAGAAAGAATTTTGAAGACGTGAGTAATTTTATATTTTTAAACATTTACAATATTTTAAAATTTTAATTGACAATTTAGTAAAACTGTTTTAAGATTTGAGTGTAACATAAAAAAGCACAAGGTGTTTTTTTTTTTTTTATTGTTTTCTATTGTTTATTTAAATTATTTTTTATGATACTGAATTTGACCGACGTCTACTAATTTTTATATTCTTAAAAAACGATAAATTACAAAAAAAATTGCACTTACAGATGTGTTAATTTTCTACATGTGCATATTTTTAGATTTTTTTTTTTTGTAATTAATTAGTAGAAAAAAAAATTCAAAAATTATTAATTGTCTGCCAACTTCAGGATCATATTTTTTTGTGTTCTAACAATTTTTTTAAAAATCCTGTAACTAAAAAAATTTATTTATTTTTTACACTATTTGTTAATTAAATAATTTCATTATATTTGTAATTTACTAATTAATAAGTAAATTATTTTAATTAACAAACTAAAATTTACGAGTGTGAATGTAGCAGACATCAGACAAATTTAAAATTATAAATAAATAGAAAAAATAATTTAAAAAAATGATATTTACAAAAAATCCACTTATTAATTTTAAAATTTTTTAAATGCGCATTTTTTAAAATTTTATTTTATTAATTATTTAGTCTATTTGTTAATAATTGTAAATTTGTCTATCTGCCACATTCACACATTCGAATTTTTGAATTATTAATTAAAAATTTAAACTTTAAACTTTAACATAATTATGCAAAAAAGTAATTTTCGTTATAAATTTATTATAAATATGATTAGTTATACAAAATTCGGTAAAATTCATGTTTTTGAATATATTTCAGTCACTGCTATATATTTAATTATTATAAATATAATTAAGATATATATATGAAGTAATTTATGAGACGAATGATAAATATGTATAAAAAAACTAAAATGAAATTGATTAAAACTTCGTCTCCCCCTGCAATATCAGTCCCCTGACGGGTGAACATTAAAAAAAAAATGTGACACTTTTTTATTGATAAATTTTGAACTATTAGGCTTACAAATTAGTTAATTAATTTATGTCAGCATTTTTTGATTTAAAGTCACAGCATCTATTTCGGGCGCAGTTTCTTGCCTTGTGTCAAATGTATTAATTCGTGATTATTTACAATCCTAAAACAATTATAATCTGTTTCGATTAAAAGCAAAAAAGAGTTCAAACATTTTTAATTGCGAGTGAGTTATTTTTAATTTATCTTAAAAACTTGTGATAGATCAATTGATTATCAGTCCCATGACAAGTAATTTTTTTGTAAATTGTTTACAATTGTCTGTGATTAAATGTATATTTACTCACTCAGAGAAAAAACCGGCAAATCTAACTATAAAATGGCAGTTAAATAGTGCAACTATTTTTTTGGAGTTATTACAACAACAATACTCAGTTCTAAAAAAATTTTTGTTTTTAAATCATAGTGCAAAATGTTTCTTGCGCCAAGTAATTCTTTTTTCTTTGTAATCTATTGGTTCAAAATTAATACATAAATATTAATTTCAAGACAAAAATGCACTACGAACTCATAAATTTCAAGGCAAATTATTTTTTTCTTTTGAGTATAACTCTCATTTTAATGATTTTCTTTTTGTTTACTTGAATTCATCAGATTTATGTTGTTCTTTGCACATAAAAGTCTAAAATGATTGTCTAAAAAATACTCCCACTGGCATGACACCAACAAAATATTATTATTCTGTTCGCGTACGTCATATAAGCTTTTTAAAAATGGATGAAACTTTTAATGCAACGAAATATTATTTATTGGTCCAAAAAAAAAAATAGAGCTCCAGATTATTAGATTATTGTCTTTACATCGATAAAAAAATAACTTTTTTAAGAAGCAAATATTTTTATGCTGCGAAATCATTTTATAGCAAATTTGCAATAAATTAATCGTTTGATACAAAAAAATTTTTTTTGGCTGGAGAAAAATTATCTTAGTAATTAAAAAATTAACTGACTCAAGAAATTTTTATTTAAATTAAGTACTTTCTTAAAATCAAAATTATTTTTTTTGAGTTTAGAAACGAACAATTCATTATTCCAAGAAAATTGTTTTTTCTAAAGAAAATTTTTTATCAGTTTATCTGAAAATAATAATTTAGTTGATTATTAGCAAAGTAGTGAAGTTTTCGCTCCATAATTTTTTACTTTCATTCATAGTGCAAAAATTTCTTGAGGCAAGTAAATTTTTTTTGTGTCGAGAAATATTTTTTTTTTAGTGTACACATCAGTCTCTTGAAGTCTCATTTAAAAAAAAAAATCTGAAAACCGCCTGACCCTGCAGGCCAGCCCCAAAACTTCCCGCTGTTTTCGAACTTCCTGAGCTAGAAAAGATTACTTGTAAATTTTTGAGTTTTATTCTTCGAGCTCAAAAAACTGCTAGACCAACAAAACACAGATTTCACTGAAAAACAAAATTATTTTTGTCCGATGATATCTTTGGAACGAATGAACCGAATCGAGTGTTTTTGGTGGCAATCGAAAAAGCTCAACAAGACTTAAAACTCAGTACATTTTGAAGCGAATCGGGCAAGTGGTTTATGAGTTATACGCAAAAAACCTAAAAAACAAATTTTTAATCTATATTTGTCGGACAAAAAAACTTACACACACACACACACACACACACACACACACACACACACACACACACACACACACACACACACACACACACACACACACACACACACACACACACACACACACACACACACACACACACACAGGCGCCCATCCGGAAATAGTATTTTTTTATGTTGATAAAATTAAATAATTATTTTCATAATTAATAATTAACATTTTCGTATAAACTTTGTGACCAAACGATTCAGAAAAGATTGAATTATTTTATTTTGTACATTTAATTAACTGCATGAGAAAAATCTTTATCCAGTATTCCGTTAAAGCCGACTGAGGCTTTACTTGCAAAACGTTTTTGTTAATAACAAAAAAAATTAAAACTTTTTTTGCTTGGTTTTTGTACCCGAAGATTCACCAGATTTTATTCAATTTTTTATTTGACTTAGGCAATTTTTCGTCACAAAGCTTCGTAATAGGGGAAGTAGACTATAGTCAGAATAGCTTCCGAGGACCTCGAAACGTCGACATTTGATGAAAACTTGATTTTCGAAAGTCGGACCGAAACCAATAACTTCCCTTCCTTTGAAAATTTGAAATTTTCGTAGCGGGAAGTTAAAAAAAAATTATATAGGGAAGAGTGGGGCAAAATGGCCCCTTAAGAAATAAGGGCTTATATGTAATATAAATGTCAGCCCATTTTGCCCCACTCTCCCCTATTAACATGATAGAAATGTAATAAATTGACTGTTTCTCAAAAAAATAAAGTAATTAAATTATTGTTCACAAAAATTTTGTGGACAAACAGAATAAAAAATAAAAATTTTATGAGTCCAATTTCACTAAAAATTACCCGAGTTTTGTATAACTATTTATGTCAATGAAAGTAGATTTATTTATTTAATAAATAATAATTATTTGATTGTGATGTAATGCCTTCATAAACATATGTTATCTTAAAGAGTTCATTTCCCAGACAGATAATATAATGAATATTTATGTCCGTATTAATTGACAATCTACTTTATTATACAGTACAGTGATTAACGATTAAAATTATTCCATAATTATGCATTCATCATTGATATAATATATATATTATATATACATGCATTTAAATATTTTTAAAAACAAATTGATGGATAAGTAATTAATTATATTATTATTCAAAATAATTTATATCTAATTAAAGCACAATCGTCTTTGATTATAAATGGAAATTTTGTTAAATTTTTCCACACGTCAATTTATTAAAAATCACAATTTATTATTTTTTCTTTCCCTGGTGTTTTATTGTTTTTTTTCCTACTCTTCTTGCTGATTCATGCACAAAATGTCGGGAAAATTTGGCAGGGAGGCAGCTTGGAAACGGATGATTCTTACGACGATTTGAGACAACTTGTAAGGGTAAGAATTAAATCACAGAAAAAAACAATTGTCTCTGCGCGGCATTGAAATCATACATTTTTCTAAACTTGTTCCATAAAGTATCAATTAAATTTATTTTATTGATAATAAATTTATTTCTGCATCTGTATTACGTGTATTTTTATTATTATTTTTTATATCATTTTAAATATATTACTGTATATGAATCTATGTCATTGTTCATCTCGTCTTGGATACTTCTGTCATCTAAAAAAAAAAAATAAAATCATCGAATAGTCATCATCAGCCACTATCGCCGATAATCATCAGTTTGTTTATGTATAATTGTGCTCAGCTGTTAGAAAAAATAAGATAACATCTAATATTGTTAACAATGTGGATTGTTTCTTTGTATTATTGGTAAGAAACGCATCAGCTTAATTTTCTTCTTTTTTTTTTACACAAAAGAATTTTTGCATTTATAAATTTTCTTAAAAAATTTATTACTTCCCATCATCTTAACATAACTTTTTTACCATAACTGCACCGAAAGTTTAAATTCCCGCCCTGTTTAGACGGGAGAGAGTCGACTTTTATCTTATGAGAGAATAAATGATAAAAATTAATGTATGTAAAATTTTTCCCGCGGGAAAAAAATGAACTACAACTGTAAAAAATCACCGGGGTGTCCAAGCGGTGTAGGTGTTAAAATCGGCGGTGTTAAATTTCAACACCGAAAGCTGTGTGAAAATAACGCCGCCGCCGGTGTAAATATTCTGTACCGGTGTTGAAAAAAATTCCCCGGTGTTAAAATAACGCCGCCGCCGGTGTAGATATTCTTTACCGGTGTTAAAATATTTTACTTTGTGAATATTTTTACTTATGCGATTACTACAGTTAAATAGCGGTTTTATTAATTAATTAAATTATTGGTGATTGTAATGGTGGAAGTAAAATTGTGTAATTTTTAAACAAATTACGTATAACATAAATAAATACATAACAAAGTGGAAATTCCCTCCTGATAATATTCATCAAATTTTTATATTTTTTTATATTTAATAGAATTTTTTTTCTAATTTCTATACTTCGACTTTTTACGAATAATATCATATATAATTGGTATTTAACAATAATATAATAATATATATTACTGTATCTAATAGTTCAATCAATTTAATACTTTGTTTTCTTATTTTATACTTGTTAATAAATGATATTTTTTATTCATTTTCATTAAGAACTGACATTTTTTGTGTTTTATAAGCTTTTCAAAGTTAATACTCCAAGCGGACTCAGTTTACCCCGCTTTTACACCGGTATTACTCCGCTTTTACACTAGTTTAACACCGGTATTTTCACACCACCGAGTTACGCCTCCTACGCCGGTGTAATTTCATTTTAACACCGGGCGGAGTTAAAATTAGTCCATTTTTAACACCGCTCTTCTTACAGTGTATATATAAATTGAGAAACGACAAGTAATATAATGATAAAGTGATTAGTAAATATTATCATTCTAAATAGTAATTCTTTGATTCATAATTAAAACGTAAATAATTATTGGATAAATATTAAAATTTACTGTCTATACAAGAAAAATTAATATTTGAACTTTAAAAATCGTAACTTACACATTAAAAATTTATGACACGTATTACAAATAAAATTTATTGTTTGGAATGACAAAGTTCTCTATATTGACACCCAGGTTCCGGGTTATAATTTCAAACACTAATTGCTAAAGTATCTTTTTTTCTGTGCGCAAACAGAAACAAAAGTTTAAACTTTCAGGTGTAGATCTAGTGAAAAATAATTTACACGCGACGAAGGAAGGTAGGGTGTGCCGATTCGCGTGTTCGCTCGGTAATTACACACTCTCTTAAAATAAATCAGTTAAAAGTACTGCAAATCAGTGAGAATATTCTCACTGATTTGCAGTACTTCTTACTGATTTATTTTAAGAAAACACGCGAGTTGGGCTGTCCTGTTTTTATTCTTTGGTGTGTAATATACTAGTTTCATATCACTTGCATTGAAATTGCGAGTTTCAATGCCTATTTTTCCAGTCGAAACAAACCAATGCGATCTACGGGCAGAAACTGATCGCAGACTGATCTAGGGAAGAAACTCATTAGTGTCTGTCTGATAATTTAGTTTCTGACTTCATTTCAGTCAGAATCGCATTTGTTTATTGCAAGTCTCTAAATATTTGTCATTCTAATAAGCGACTAAACTGACACTTGTGTCTCGAAAAATACAAAAATAATACGAGTTCTAATTATAAAATAGTATATTACACACCGAGGGAGAAAAGTAGGACATTCCAACCCACGCGTGTATAATTGCCTGAAAGTTCAAATTCTTGCCTCTGTTTGAGGAAAGAATGTCGCGTGCGCTATTTTTTATCGTTTTGTTTTCGTATTAAAAAACATATAACGACTTTCTTCCTTCTAAACAGAGCAGGAATTTAAACTTTCGACGCAGGTATGATGAAAAATGATTGAAATAACAAGTGAATGTTTCTCTTGTTAAATTATTTAACCCGTCAGCACTCCCGTTATAAGCATTTTGCTCAAAGGACACAGGATTCCAATTATAGCCCATACGAAAAAAATATATATCCGGATATATCCGGGAAAATCTGGAATATGTCGCATATATGCAACATATATATAAATATATGTCTCATATATGCAGATTTGCCCGGATATATCCGGATATATATTTTTTTCGTATGGGAGGATGTGACTGCAGTGCAAGCGAGACACTAAAAAAGGCGGGAATACTGAAGGGTTAAATTTGAATATTTAAAATACAGTATTCTTTATTTGTCACACTTTCGGTCAGAAATTAGCCTGTTTTGACTGACTTTAGACATTGAAACTCAGTATCAATGCAAATAATATGAAAAATATTATGCGTGACTTGTGATCGAACACGATTTCAGATTTCGGGTGATGTCAGCCCTCGCTTTTGAGTAGTCAACTTCACTCTTGTCTAAAATCGTCTTGCTTCATCCCTTGTCACGCAATATACTATTATTTTTGCTTGAATAAAATACAGAACATGTGCAAGATGATGAGAAGTTTGCATAATGAATTTTCTTAATGCTTTTTTTAAAAAACAATTTTTTTTTAGCACGTGAATGTTTAATAAATTGCACTTCCATAAATGCTATGAAAATATGGCAGCAAATAATATTATGTTTTAATTTACAGCAAATGTTTATGTTTAATTAACAAGCATTAATTTGAATATTTAATTAAATTTAAAATTTCATAGTATTATATACTAGAATAATATTAAATTTATCGTTTAATTATTTAGATTATGTGCATTAATAACGATAGCAAGAGTGAAAGATGGAGTGAGGGATGAATAATAAAACAAGTGTACTAAGCTTTAATAGAAAAATATTTTTTTTTATTATTGTTAAATTTTAATTATGTTATTTAAATAAATAATTGTGATTGTGGGTCGCGTTTTAGGAAGATGAAGAGGAATCAGGGAAATTTACGAGTCTTCCAATGGCGAGTTTTAATTTTATTAATTCCATTATTGGTAGTGGAGTTATCGGTGAGTATTTTTTCATTATTTTTTAGTAGATTTCTTATAAAAATTTGGCAATTTCATTTGTCCTTATGGTGAAATTTTCAAAAAATTTTTTCAAAACTTAACATGACTCGTCGAGTAGGTTCCAAAAATACTATGAGTTAAAAAATTTATATATATGGGAGATAAAACGGCTTGTAGATGTGATAGCGTTTGCAATTCCAAAGGGGTTTGAATGAAATTTAAAATACTTTTTTTTTGGGTAAAAATCTAGGTCAAGATCGAAGATGAGCCAAATCGGGCGGTTAGTTCAAAAGTTATGGATTTAAAGCTTAAAAAAAAAAAAAATGTTTTTTTGTCAATTTCTCCCTAAATAACTTTTGTATAAAAAGCGATAGTTCATTTCTGTTGAAAGTATCTGAAATTTCATGAAACTACCTTTGATTTCTGTTATTTAACTTTCCATTTCGACAATTTTTTGGAACAGATCAATGACTGAGAATTTTTGAAAAAAATTTTTACGGCTTTAACTCTGAATATCTTATAAATAATACGTCGCGGGTTAATTCCGTTAATTACATCTTGTAGCTAATAGAATAAGCTTCAAATTACACTATTATGATTTAATCTAAAAATGAATCGTTCATTAATTATGACGTTCAAACGCAACTATATGATTAATTATAAATATTGAGCCTTGTGATCGCGATAATGCTACACGCAAAAAATTGAATTATAAAAATTAGTAATTGATAACTAAAAATTTAGAATGTGATCACAATTTAATATCATTTCAAACAGTAATTTCATAGTTTTATTGAATATATTATAATGATCTTAATTTAAATATTGAAATTTAAAGTTTATATGTAAATAAATCATGTTACAAGTAATAGAAATTACTGTTAGGTAGATAAAAAAATGAAATTATAATAATTTAACGTTTCAGCCTCAACATTTACTGGTTAGAACATTATAGTAAAAAAGTAAAAAAAACATTCAGTACACTGTAAAAAATTCGCGGAGTGAATGCGGATTAAATCCGGAGTGAATGCGGAGTGAATGAATTTTTAATTATTTACTTCCCTCGGAGTGAAATTCACTCCGGAGCGGAGTTTTAAAAATATTATTAATAAAATATAACTCCACTTAATAAAATCGAAGTAAAAATTCGCGTAATATATTATTGATCAGCTGATATGCACACACACGCACGCACACATTTGCACACACGCACGCAAACACCTGCACACACCCAAACACACACACACACACACACACACACACACACACACACATATTGTTTAGCAGTTTCATATAAATTAATATAAATTTATTTAAGTATTAAAACTCTGGACCGGAGTGAATTGGGAGTGAAATAAAATCCGCGTCACTCCGCAATCACTCTGTTAAAAAGAAACTCCCAATTCACTCCACATGCGGAGTGATTTTTCTTTAAAACTCCAGAACTCCGAGTGACGGAGTGAATCCGGAGTGAATTCGGATTTTATTTCACTCCCAATTCACTCCGGATTTTTTACAGTGTATGATAAATAAAATTTTCAATGTCGAACAATTGATTTTATGTACAACAATATATAATTATTACTTTCTTCAATTTGTCAAAAAGCATATTTTAAGCGCATTAGTTTTTATAGTTTGAAACAATAAAATTTTACTTGTGTTTGTAAGCTTTTAATGTATGTGAAAGAATTAACCTAAAGTATTACTGATGTGGCTATATTTATATGGCAAGATGACGTATTTTATCATTTCAAACAATAAAATTTAAAGACCAAGAGTGACTTTTTTATTTTTCATATCAATATATTTTAGAGAATCATTCTTATACTTTTTCGCTTTTAATATTATATTATTTATGAATTACCTTCTTTAATGCGGATTTATTGTTCAAACAATAAAAATCAATTGACAATACGAATAAAATTTATTATTTATTTTTTTGCGTGTAACAATTTTGAACAGATCTAAATGAATTTTGATACACATATTTTTTTGTTTAATTGTTTCGGTCAAGTTTGAAAATGCGCTAAATCAGTTGATTAGTTTGGAAGTTGTAGGTATTTTAAATTTTCCAAATTTGAGATAAAAAATTATTTATTATTGATTTATCCATAAATTACTTTAAAACAAAAATTTATGTTAATTATCATTGAAGGTATTTTAAAGCTCATCTAATTAGCTTCAATTTTTGTTTTTTCACTTGCCGTTTTGACAATTTCTTTACATAGATTTCTGACCTTGTTCATAGAAAATATCCAAGAAATTTAATTTTTCGACTAATTTTTATTTAATAGCTTGACAATAAATAAATAAATAAATAATAAGAAATCTACTACTATTTCGGTTGCCGGATGGCCTTTTTTTAATTTTCTAATTATAAAATTAATTTTATTAATGTTTTAGGTATTCCGTATGCACTTCATCAATCGGGTTTTGGTTTAGGAATTTTTTTATTAATTATCGTAGCAGTATTAACTGACTATTCTCTTATTTTAATGGTAAGAAGTGGGCATATTTGTGGAGAAATGAGTTATCAAGGACTAATGAGAGCTAGTTTCGGAAGGCCTGGATTTTATATTCTAACGGTTCTACAATTTATTTACCCTTTTATAGGTAAAATAGTATACAATTAAAAAAACAAATATTTAAAAGATCACATATTTTATAAATTTTATTTATTGAAAATTGTGTTTGTTATTTTCGCAGCCATGATATCTTACAATATTGTTGTCGGTGATACTGTGACAAAGGTAATAATCAGGGTAACTGGGATAGCAGAAAGCAATATATTTGCACAAAGAGAAGTTGTAATATTATTAGCAACTTTAATGATAACAATTCCATTGTGTCTCTATAGAAATGTTGCGCGACTTGCTAAAATATCATTTCTATCTCTCGTATGCGTTGCTTTCATTTTATTAGCAATTTTTATTAGAATGGGTACCATGTCATCTCTTGTGTAAGTTATCATTCAATAACTAAGTAAGAGAAACAATATCTGATCACTTTTCGTTGAAGTAATGACAGTCACAATGATTTTCATACACCGGTAAAAATATTCCTACTAATTTGAAGCGAACTATTTGAAGATATTACAGTTGAATACCCGTTATAAGCCTGCCCGTAATAAACCTTTCGCTGCCCGCACGAAAAAATATATATCCCGGCAAAAAAGTATAGGGTAGAGGTACCATTTGTGGCCACTGTTCCATTTTTGGACATTTAATCCTTTATTTTAATAAATGAAAAAGTGGAAAGTAAAATTTTCATTTTAATAGTGGGATAGATGTATCTTTAGACATATTAAAAAAATTGATTATGTTATTGGGTCTTTTACAGATTATTTTATTTGAATTTCTTAAGTGTCCAAAACTGGCTCTAAAGTGGCCAAAAACGGTACCTCTACCCTATAACCAGCTTATATCTTTAGTATTGTCGTATGTATGCTATTTCGCCGGCATATATTTTTTCGTATGGGTGAGATAATTCTGTCCTGTTTAATCCCGAACCCTTTTCTATAGCAACCCTAGTAGCATTGTCTGACGCAAGTTACTTGACCAATGTCCGCTAGTAAGTTTTTTATGCAAGATTTAAACAAGACTCGAAGAAGATATATTTCCCGGATCGAAAAATTAGATCTGTTTCAAAATAAATGATAAATTAAAATACTTTTTATTTACTTTAGGTTATTTAAATTGTATTTATTTCAGATGGGAATTTAATCGATTTGTGTCCGTACTATTCCCTATCCAGGCCAATATCAGACTTGTTTTCGTATTATATTTAGCCTGTTTTTTAACGCTTTTAGATTAAAAACAGACTTTTTTGTTATAATTATTAGTCTGTGTTCATTTGTATTTAGGACAAAACCAGAATTTTTTTTACTATAATTTTGAGTCTACTTTTAATCGCCTTTAGATCAAAAACAGGACTTTTTACAAATATAAATAACAATAATAATAATCTAGATTTATAAATTTATTTTAATTTTCTTGATATTTGAAACATGCTAATGCGCTTTCGTAATAAGATGTCACGAGAATTTTGATGGTTTCTAATGCCAAAATATTTTTCGATTTTATCCAGTAAATAAGAAAAATTTATTGACATTCTAAGAGTAATTTTATTACTTTTATTCAATCTTATAAATATTCAGTCAAGACAACTAAAAAATAAAGTTGTCAAACTATCATTAACTGCCGACATTTTTAAACAAAATACTCTAAGCAAATGGTAATCAAAACACAATCAATTCTGGAACTTTGAATATTTTTTATAAATATTGTCCGTAAATAAAAATATTACAAGTCCATGATTGAATCTAGTTTTGTCCGTGCAAATTTTCAGAACTAAAATATTTCCAAGTTCAAGAATTAATTTAGTTTTGTCTGCCCGTAACACAATTGTTTTTTACAACAACAGATCAAAAACAGCTTAAAATTTTTATAAAAGATCAAAAATAGATCAACTAGTTCAAATACAGACCAATTAGTCCAAATGCACTCCTGTTAGACTAAAATCAGATCTAATTTTTCGACCCGAGCAAGGACTTGATCAGATATTGGGTCTGTTACATTAGAAAAATAATAGAAATTTAAACAACCGAAAATTTTTTAATTATCAATTTTTAATTTTTTTTTAGACCGGACAGAGCAGACAGTTGGGAATTTGCCAATATGAGAGGAATATTGCCATCAATTGGAATAATGGCATTTGCATTTATGTGCCACCATAATACATTCCTCATTTATGGGTCAATAGAACGCGCCACCCAACAGAAATGGGACATGATAACCCACTGGTCTCTATTTACATCTTTCCTCATTGCTGCGGCATTTGGAATAGCCGGCTACGTCACATTCACAAGTTACGTTCAAGGAGACCTCATGGAAAATTATTGTTGGGACGATGATCTTATGAATCTCTCGAGAGTAATGTTTAGCGGAACAATTTTACTTACATTCCCCATTGAATGTTTCGTAACACGTGAAGTAATTTAAATAATTAATTATTCATTTAATTTATTATTCAGTACATTGTAGAGCTATGCAATTTACTCGGTTAAAAACCTTCTGAAGAGGTGGATTAAATCAATTAGATAGCCAGCTTATCAGCTTAGTTAATTTCACCGGTTAACTTAATTAGCCAACGGCTAAACGGGTTAAATTATTGATTTGATTATTTACTAATGGACTCTGTTTACAGTAATTACCCTATTGAAAAATCCGTATGGAATTATATGAGAATCCATGTAGGGAAGTTGGATACCTGAATTCCTTTATAGGGATTCCACATAGAATACTGCGGGTATTTGGATTCCCATAAAAAAATACATATAGGAAATTGAATATCTTCATTTCTCTGTTAGAAATCCATATAGGAATCTAGGTATCTAGATTTCTATGAATTCCCATATAATGATTCCACATAAGAAAGTGTGGGTATCTGGATTCCCATACAAAAAATACACACAGGAAATGGTGGGTACCTGGATCCCCATGTAGAAACTTGGGTGCATGGGTTTTTTTGTGGGAAATTCATATAGGAATCTGAGTTTCTATATAAATAATTTTTATAGAATCCAGTGTATCTAGATTTCTATGTCTATCGTCTATTGATACGCGCATATGAATAAAAGAACAGAATAATATTCTATTGGCAGGATACTTTTTATTTGTTGCGTAACAACATATCCGCAGACAAAATAACCACACGACAAAATATCCACGGAAATAATATCCGATGAATAAAATATCTACGGACAGAATACCCTGAAAATGAACATACCAAAGACATGAATTCATCAGATCAAAATTTTCATAGTTAAAATAACAGTAGAAGAAAGTTATTAAAATCATATTTTATAAACATTTATCATTTAATTCATTAAATACTTCATGCGAAAATACATATGATTAATACATACATAAAATGAACCTGAAAGTCCCAACGTTGGATGCCAACGAATTTTCAAATTCCTTAAAAACAGAAAAAAATATTCGTAAAAATAAATAGAGGTGCCAGATGTTGTAAAAATTGAAAAAAATTCCACATACTTTACAATTTATTCGCAGTGAACAAAAGCGTACGTGTATTTTATTCCGATTTTTCAATTTGAAAGCTTGATGTGTGCGGGTGGGACTTGGCCTCCGGTATACAGGTGGAATTTTTTTCAATTTTTACAACATCTGGCACTTTTATTTATTGTCAGGAATATTTTTTTCCGCTTTTAAGGAATTTGAAAATTCGTTGGCATCCAACGTTGGGACCTTCAGGTTCATTACATAAATAGGTGTGAAACATAGCGTTCTTTTTTCACGAATTTTCTGTGTTTGCAATTACAGAAATATACCCACACATAAAATGGTGTGAAAGATAGCGCCCCCGTTTTTCACAAATTTTTTGTGTATGCAATAAAATATCTACGGACATAATATCCTGAAAATTGACGTAACAAAGGGATGAAAAAATATACCCATACAAATATTTAATCAATTGAATTTTTTTACGGATATTTTGTCCACGGATATCTAAGCCTGTCACCTTTTTATTTTACTTATTATTTTAATAAAACACTCAATTAGGAATCGTATAAAGGTATGCTACTCCAGGAAATTTTATTAAAACTTTCACGCTTTTTATGGTATTTGTATCAATAACGTGACGCTTTTTGTTAATTTTCCTAATTCCTAATCCATACAAGATTTCTATGTGGATTTTGACATGGTGCAGATTCCCATGGGAAATCTTCGTAAAAATCCACATGAGAATCCTTATACTAGATTCTTATATGGATTTGCCATGGTGTGGATTCCCACACAGAAAAAAAGGATTACTTGGCACAAGAATTTTTTACTCGCCCCAGGAAAATTTTTTCCCAGCTCAAGAAATTTTTTGTATTATGAATTGAAAACTGAAATTTTCTTACAGCGAGAATTAATTTTCTCAGAGCAAGAAAAAACTTTTTGAGTCAATAAACTTTTTCTCGCCCCAAGAAAATTTTTGTGTCCAATTTATAATACAAAAAAATTCTTGCGCCAAGAAATTCTTTTTTTCTGTGCATATAGGAACCCATGTAAGAATCTATATCGGGATCTATGATGGATTCCTATAGGAAGAAACCAAATGGAAAGTGAATCCATCCGAAAACACCATGGGGCAATCCACATAGGAATCTAGGCTGGATTCCCATATGAATTTTTTTATAGGGAACTCAATTACATCTGGGATAGAACTCAGTCTTATTCAAACGAAACTCAGTACAATCGAGTTAGTACTGGGTACCATCTGAAATTTTTTTTTACCTCTGCTGTAACTGAGTATAGTCCGGGATAGTAACCAGTAACATCTTCTTTCCGTCTAATTAAGTTAACCGGTTAAATCAGCAAATTAATCTGCTTGATTTTTTCAGTAATTATAAGTCGTTACTAATTAAAAAAATTTTATTTAAAAATAGGTAATCCTAACGGCCATAAAAGGTACCACTGAAACAGAAAACCATGATGTATATATCGCTGGATCCGACAGACGTTATCTTATAATAACAATGGGAATAGTAACGCTAGCTTATTTAGTATCAATGTCTGAAGATTGTCTTGGTGTTGTACTGGAGCTTAATGGTATTTTAGCAGCAGTACCATTGGCTTATATATTACCGGCCTTGTGTTATATAAGACTCGAAGAAGGTCCACTTCTGTCTCCTAAAAAAATACCAGCAATGGGTTTACTTTCTGCGGGAGCATTTACAGCTATTGCTGGTTTATACCTTCTCATCTTCCATAACCATACTGCTGATTCGTGTAAACACGGACAAGTAATGCCATACTGTGTAATTAATTCAACTATTGCAAATATTTCTACTACTGCGACTAATGTATTAGAAACGTCTTCCTTACCACCAAATTTAACAACAGAAATCACAAATTTAGTGACGACAATCGCTAGTACTGTACTTTAATTTTTAAATTAATTAGGCGTCATATTAAGTTATTAATTAATTAATTAATTTTTTTTCTAGTATATTTATTATTAATGATAGATAACATTCGCCAAACCAAAGCTGTATTTAGATTACAAAAAATTATATGATAGGGATCATTAGTTTGTATTTGCAATTTTAAATTTAGAGATTAACGAGATTTTTTTTTAAACTCTCGCGGTTATGGAAATGCCTCAAAAACACGGTAAAAATACTGCGTAATTGCGGTAAAATTTTAGTTATTTTGTCGAATTATTGCCAAAAGTGTACGAAATAAATTCAGAATTTTTACGATAATAGAACAGAAAAATTGCGGCATTTTAACAGCATTGAAACCGTATTATACAGAGTATTTTTTAGTATACTTGCGGGAATATTGTAGCATCAAACCGTTCCTGGTTGAAAAATCCGATTCACTTCAATAGGATTTGATCCTCTTGAAATGAATCGGAAATTTTCGAAAAATATATTATTTTCCGATTAAAACCTATTGAATCCCATTCAAAATTTTTAATTGGAATGAATCGGTTCTAATCGGAAAATAATAACGAAATAAAAATATTATTTTACTATTGGAACTGAATTATTCCGATTAAACTCAATCGGATCCCAATCGGGCTCAATCGGAATTCTCAACCAGGAGTTCTAGTTATGTTCACTTATATACATTTTCTTGTTTGAATTAGAAAAAAGTAAACTAATAGAATAAAAGAAAAACAAATTTATATTTTGCACATTTTCGATGATTTGAAATGCAGGAGCGAACGAAATATAAAACTGAATTTTTTAGAATTTTTCATTATATCAGCAGGAATCTGGCAAAATTGCAGGATATCGACGCTACTATTGCCGGAAAAAAACGATTTGATTATTATAAAATTATCATATTATTCCCTGGTGAATCTGAATTATGGTCTATTATCGTAATTTTCCGCAATTTACCGTAAAATACGATATTTTTACTGCTAATTTATCGCGTTTTGCGGCAATTTACAGTAATATCTGACGTTTTCTGTGGATTACGGTAAAATACGGCAATTTACCGAAATTTGCGGCATTTTTACCACAAGCACCGTATGCTTTTTTATTTTCACAGTGCAATACTTTAATTTACAGTAAAGTACCGTAGGTTAACCGTCTTGTACCGCAGGTTCGCGGTAAAAAATACCGCAGCTTGGCCGTAATATACCGTTCGTTTACTGTAAAGTACCGTATTGTACCGTTAAGTACCGTTATTAACTATAAAGTTCCTTAAATTATGGTAATTTGGATCCACCAGGGATCGTATCATAGTTTTTATGGAGAATTTGTTCGGTAAAAGTTCGGCACTTTTCCAGAAATTTTACTGTAATATTCTGGTGACTCTACAGCATAAGTACGATAAATATACTGCATAACTATAGTAAAAAAACTGTCCAATATAACCATCCAGGTCAGATACGAGGTACGGTAAATTACCGTAACTAATGTAATTTACTCGTGCGGAATAATTACGGTATTTTACGGTAAATTACAAAATTTTATTATAGATGTGCGAGATATTTGCGGCAAAAGTACGGTATTTTTACCGTAAATTTGCGGCAGACCTGTGGGGCATTTTACCGTAAAGTGAGGTATTGCACTGTTACACTGTAAAAAATAAAAAAGCATATGGTGCTTACAGAAAAATATCGCTAATTTCGGTAAATTGCCGTACTCAACCTTAATTTACCGTAAATAACCGTAAATTAGCGCAAATTGCGGTAAATTTGTCATAGAAACCTCGTATTCTCGGTAAATTACGGCGAAGTCTGGTAAATTACAGTAATTAATCGGAACATGGATCCGCCAGGGATGTACACAGAAAAAAAAGTTATCTTGAGTCAAGAAAGTATTTTGGAAGACAAACGTTTTCGGGAACCAAGTCAAGATTTTCTTGAGCCAAGAGAATTTGTCTTGGTCGGAGAAGATTTCTACTTTATCTGAGAAAATTTAGGTATCCAAAAAAATGTTCTTGAATCAAGAATTATTTACCTTCAATCGAGAATTTTCTTTTCTGTGTAGTTACGCCAAATTATTAAAAAATTATAACAGTAAATTTACGGCATTTTCAAAACCGCGAGGGAAAATTTTTTTTTTTAATTTTTATGTGCAATAGCCAATTTATTTACGTAGTTAAGAAATGACAAATGCACAAAGCAATCAAAAAATAATATTTATAATGAATGAACTTTTTTTTTAAATACTTTAAATGCAAGCTTTATAAATGGGTATAAATTAAGAAAATTAACAAGCATTCCATGAAAGTATAAAAAAAAAGTAAATAAATAATTTTAATTTTTTTTATAAAACATTTTTTTTCTAATTATTTTATATTTGTGATATTTTTTTTTTATTATATATTTGTAATTATAATTTATACTGCGTTTATGTATATATATATACATTGTTTAAGAATTGATATATGTATATAAAATGATGTACATGAATTATGCAAACTGATCAAAATAATCAACTGAAAATATTCATAATTTTGTTTATTAAAAAAATAACGAAAGTAAAATTCTCTTAGTGAATTTTTTTTTTCTACTTGAAATTTTTCCGCAATTTATATTTTTATGGTAAATAATAATTAAACGGGTTAAGATAAAAAAACTGATAAGATTGTCAAGTAAATGTTAATAATAATAATAAAAAAAGGGCAAAATAGAAAATAAGAGACGCGAATTATTTTTATCGCAATTCCTCGACCATTTCTAACTCTGTGATAAATTTATGTTTCAATGAGCATCAAAAGAAAGAAAATAAAAATAATGAAAACAAAAATAAAATGTTATTCTACTTGAAGAATACGCTAACGAAAGTTTTATTATTATTAAATATAAATTATATTGATCTATATTATGTTATTATATATATATTTGGAATGATAAATAAATTATAACTGATTAAATAATTTATTGGTTTAATGTATTAAAATTATTCTCTTTTTTTACAGAGATATCACGCAATTTAGTATGAAATAAATAAAAATTAGTCTAAACTCTAACATCTATTCTAGAACACTTTGTTATTTTTATTATTTTAATTTAAAATATGTTTATTTTTTATTTAAATATCCAATGCTTCAGTCACTGTCACAGTACATGGTCCTTGAAAATGATATCTGCAATAAAAAATATATTTTAAGATGTGAGATAGAATACTTAGTATCTGATCAGGGAACTGGTACTCGATCCCTTCGTGTATTTGTGTATCTATATTTAGTAAATATAGATGTCGGTAATTTCATACCAAATCACCAAATTTTAAACATAACATTTTTTATATTTGGTTGAATTTCTGACATTATCTTTTTGTGTGTCTAATACCAAATGGTAAAAGGACGCATACATTTTTTTTTTATCGCCAATTGACTTGTAAATTTTTTTTACGCATGAAGAATTTGAAAATTTTGTGACCTAAAGTTAAAAAGGACTATATATTTTTTTTTTTGCGTCTTCTGATTTTTATAAGTAGCTAACGATGCGTCATAGGTATAATTGGCAGGCATAATTTTGTAGGCAATTGAATGCTCTACAAAAAAAGTTTCTTATCATTTTTTGAGGAATCTGTTTGTTCAAAAGTTATTTGAGGTTGAAGTCGAATTCATATTAAATTTTGAGATCTTTTTGCTTTTTCGGCGAAACTATCAGACCTATTACAAAATATCATGGGACCTTTTTTGTAGAAAATTTTATTCCCTATAAGTTATTTCCAATAAAATTTTTTTGAATTCCGCATTGTTTTCTAGTTATTTCTATTTTAATGTCAAGCTCTGAAAATCGATCAGAAAACTATTTTTTTTATGAACATGACATTAAAATGAAAATAACTAAAAAACAATGCGGAATTCAAAAAAATTTTATTGGAAATAACTTATAGGGAATAAAATTTTCTACAAAAAAGGTCCCATGATATTTTGTAATAGGTCTGATAGTTTCGCCGGAAAAGTAAAAAGATCTCAAAATTTAATATGCATTCGACTTCAACCTCAACTAACTTTTGAACAAATAGATTTATCAAAAAATGATAAGAAACTTTTTTTGTAGAGCATTCAATTCCCTACAAAATTATGCCTGCCAATTATTCCTATGACGCATCGTTAGCTACTTATAAAAATCAGAAGACGTAAAAAAAATTTTTTCCATGTTATTCTTATGGAAAATAGAAAAGTGCAATGTGGAACCTCTTAATGTTCATATTAAGAGCTTAAACTTTCACAGTATTTTTTTTTCGTCATTTCTAACAATATTTTCAATATAATGAAGAAAAAAAAAAATAGTGGATTCTTTTGATACAGCATAATACACACCATGGGCAGTAAATAAGAAAGTCTCAAATCACATGTTTGTTGACAACATGTGATTTGAGGCTTTACAACAATTACATGTGGTCTGAGACTTTTCTTACTTTACTGCCCTAGGTGTGTAATATACTATTTGTTCACCCTTTTAGCATGGATCCCTACTAATCTCTAGCAATGCGTCCTTTAACCTTTGGGCGCGTGATTTTTAAAAAAAATTATTTTAAAAATAAAATAAATTACTGGAAACTTTTTGTTGCTGCTGTTTCTTCCAAATTAAATTCAGCAACGGTAATACCGCGTTCAGCAACTCTTGGTGCAAACATAGCAGCTGGATAAACAATCGATGATGTTCCAATAATTAAACACACATCACAATTTTCAACACATTCCTCTGAAAAAAAAATAAAATATAAAAAGTATTTAATTAAATATAAGAAGAAAATCTAAAGTTTATTAAATTATTTTAAAAATAATTTAGCTATGACTTTTTATTGAAATTATTTAAAACTAAATGAATTTAAAAATATTTTAACGGACACATTTATAGATAGATAAATAAATTAAAATTTTATTTAGGCAAAATTTAAATTTGATTCATTTAGAATGACGCAAGTTATCGTGATGCCAAGACGCTTTTGTCGTCGACTTTTAAAACAATATTATTTTTAGAATTTACACAACCTTTCTAAGAGGTATTATAAATTTTTTTTTCTTTAATTCTATTATAAAAAAAAAAAAGTAAATAAATTAAAAATAAAACAAACCAGTTTTATTAAGAAGATCTTCATCAAGATTTTCTCCAAACCATACAATATAAGGTCTCAATAATCCAGCACAAGAATTTTTTTGACAATGCGGTAAATCTTCGACGGGTATTTCTGACAACGTGTCATCTTGTTCTGGTAAACTGGAAGAAAATATATATGTTAAATGTGTAATATATTTAATTTAAAATCGGGTCTAGATCTACTTAATAAAATGATAAATTCGTAGGAAGGTGGACAGTAGTTCAAAATTTAGAATTTAATTTCGACCATAAATCGGACTTGTCCCTTTATTGGGACTTCTTCAGAACTAAAACAAGTTACAATTAAAAACATTTACTTTTCAAATTAAATTCTAAATTTTCAATCCACCTCCTTATGAATTTATCATTTTTTTTTTAATTTTATTACCTGGCTCTTGCTAAAGCTGGACAAATAGGAACATTATTATTGACCTCAACGTTATCACATTTAGTGCACCGGGTTTTAAATAATGAACCATGAAGTTCATATATATTATTAGTTCCTGCACGTTGATGAAGTCCATCAACGTTTTGTGTTACAACAGTTACTTTCTTTCCTTGACTCGTTAATTTTTTTTCAAAATTAGCGATTGCTTCATGTGCCTAAAATAATTACATCATTAAATTAATAAATTATGACCCTAAAGTAAGCAGACAATTAAAAATTTTTGAAATTTTTTCATTTAATTTAAAAAAACTAAAAATATCCATGAGTGTGAATGTAGCAGACATGAGATATTTTATAAATTTTAAATAAAATAAATATTTAAATTCAAAAAAAGGCGCGTACTGATTTTTCATTTATCTAAATATGTATTTTTTAAATTTTACTCTTCGTACATTTTATTTATTATTATAAAATTTAAAAAACTAAGTGCAATTTTTTGAAATATTTTTTTTGTGGGTGTGAATGTAGCAGACAGACAAATTTAAAATTATAAATAAATAGAATAAATAATTTTTAAAAAATGCACAAAATAATTTTTAAATTTTTAAAAAATTTAATTTTATCAATCATTTACTCTATTTATTAATAATTTAAAATCTGTCTGATGTCTGCTACATTCTGGTGGAAATTTTTCTGACTTTTCTCTGAAAAGTCTTTAGAATTTTAGCAAAGAAAATTCCGAAAAATTTCCACCAGGATTCACACTCATTTTTCTTTAAATTTATCGTTTTTAAAAAAATTCAAAAAATTATTAGACGGCGGGTAATTTAAATATCCCCTGGTGGAAATTTTGGAAATTTTTCTGACTTTTCTCTGAAAAAATGTAAAAAAATCTTTAGAACTTTAGAAGTGAGTTTTTCAGAGAAAATTCCAAAAAATTTCTACCAGGGTCATAATAAATAAATATAATTTATAATAATTACTTTATTTGGTTGTACTTTAGATGCTAAATCTCGTCTGTATTCATAAAATTCCCAAACAAGTGATGGATTAGCCTTAAAAGCTTGTGGAGTTGCTAAATAAGTTGCTTGATATGTTCGCCAAAATCCACCAGCACCACGAAAAGTTGGCACACCAGATTCTGCTGATATTCCACTTCCAGTAAGAATTAATATATTTTTAGCACTTGATAAAGTATCTTTAAATGATTTCATTACGTTATTCATTATTATTATTAATTACTTTTATTATTATTTATATTATCAATCAATCAATCAATCAATCAGTCAACAGTTATAAATTAAATTAACAATTACACTACTGGACAGCTTTGAATAAATTAGCTTTCAAGTGTGACCTCCAAGTCCTTTTTAAATATAAACCATCAGCTGATGACTGATGATTACAAAACATTATCAGCTGTTCCAGTTAAACGCCATTTTTAAATCTATTTACACTAGTGGTATATTTGTAACACGTTTTAGATTTTATTATTTCATTGTTATATTATAATAAATACTAGATTTTTTTATTTAAATGAAACGAAACATGGTTTTAAATAAATCAATTAACCAACAAAATTATATGGAGTATTCAGAGTATTCTTGTTTGGAGAATAATAAAATACGAGATGAAAAAATTAATTTATATACTGACTGTAAGAAAATATATTTATTTATTTATTTATTATGAGTGTGGATGTAGCAGACATAAGAGAATATATAAATTTTAAATCAATAAATATGAAATGAAATTTTTAAAAAATGCGCGCACTTTTTCATTTAAATATGAATTTTTTAATTTTTACTCCACTTAGATTTTATTCATTTATCGCGAGTATGGATGTAGCAGACATCAGGCAAACTTAAAATAATGAATAAATAGGGTAAATAATTTACAAAATAATATTTAAAAAAAATTCACTTATTAATTTTGAAATTTTTTAAATGCGCATTTTTTTTAAATTTTATTTTTTTGATTATTTACTCTATTTATTTGTAATCTTAAATTTGTCTGATGTCTGCTACATCCACAATCATTTATTCGAAAATTTAAAAAATTGATAATCGTTGGTACATTCATACTCATTTATTAAGTACAAGGTAAATGACCCAGTAATTGGCTATATACTGATTTCAAATTTTTTTTAATTTAAAAATTGAAATTTTGCATGGTATTCAAATTAGTTGACGTCTAATAATTTTTTGATTTCTTTGAAAACGATAAATTATGAAAAAAAAATCGGTCTATCGGTTGACCCTACGAGCCAGCCCTAAAACTTCTTAAGGGAAGTTGAATTGCCTACAAAAAATCTCTCTTAGTAAATTGACGTAAAACGAGCCGTTTTCTTGTAACCGTGCGTTAAACATTGATTTGTTTTTTAAATTCTTTGTTTCTATTTTTGATTTTTGTAACTACTAGAAATATTAAAATTTTTTTTAGTCAAGATACATATTCTTGAAGGAAATTCAACGCTCTACAAAAAAGGTCTCATAACATTTTTTACTAAATTCACTCCTTCGAAAGTTATTCAGGTTATTCAAGTCGTTTTGACTCAACTTCAACCTTGAATAACTTTCGAAGGAGTGAATTTAGCGAAAAATGTTAAGAGACCTTTTTTGTAGAGCATTAAATTTCCTTCAAGAATATGTATCTTGACTAAAAAAAATTTTAATATTTCTAGTAGTTACAAAAATCCAAAATAGAACCAAAGAATTTAAAAAACAGATCAATGTTTAAGGCACGGTTACAAGGAAATGGCTCATTTTACTTCAATTTACTAGGAGAGATTTTTTGTAGGGAATTCAATTTCCCTTGAAAATATACATTGCTCAAATTTTTCAGATAGATGATTTACGAGTTTTGGGTAAAAAATGAAATTTCTGTCAAAAAACTAATAGTTGTAACGATACACCTCTTAATATCAATATTAAGGGCTCAAACTTGCACAATACTTTTTTTGGTCATCAGGAATTATATTTTCACAGTATCAAAAAAAAAAATAGTCGATTTTTTTGGCCCAGTCTAATACATACACATACACATACACTCGGACATCATCTTGAAAATAGTCAGAATAGTTTCCTAGAATCTCGAAATGTCAAGATTTGATAGAAATTCGATTTTCGAAAATTGGACCAAAACCAATAACTTCCCGAATTTTTGTAAATTTCCAATTTTTTTTTAGCGGGAAGTTAAAAATATTTCAAAAAATTGTACCTATGGTTTCTTAAATTTTCTACATGTGCATATTTTTAGTTTTTTTTTTTTTTTTTTAATTCAATTGTTGAAAAAAAATTCGAAAATTTTTTAGTGCCTGCTAATTTTATAATCATAAATTAATGATACTCAAATTAGTTGGCGTCTAATAATTTTTGGATTTTTTTAAAAACGATAAATTATGCAAAAAAAAAAAAAAATATTTCAAAAAATTGCACCTACGGTTTGTTAAATTTTCTACATGGGTATATTTTTAGTTTCCTTTTTTTTTTTTAATTCAATTGTTGGAAAATATATTAATAAAATATTATTTTATTTCCTCAGTAAACATGGATACAGATTTATCGGATTCAATGGATTCAGAGTCGGATCTAATTAAGTCTGAAGAAAATTACATAGACTTGTCTAATGAAGATGTTAAAATAATTGAAAAAAAAATTGACATTTTATTAGTAAGAAGTGAACAGTATAAAAGACGAATCGAAAGTCTTACAAGTGCGATTACTAACTTAAGATACATTAGATTAAATTTAGAAGAAAAAATAAATCTCGTTCAATTTGAAAATAATTATTAATTTTTAATGAAACAATTATTTTATTTTACCAAATATTTATACTCGCATTTACTTATTATATTTTGTGCTCTAATTCTTCGACGAAAATTAATTTTCTATACTCTTCCTGCTGCTAAAATAATTTATTTATTTTAATTATTTTTTGATTTTTACTAAAATCATTTATTTATTTCGATATATTTACTTGCAACACATCATGTTTTAAATTATCTCGATGTTTCGATAACTCCGTTATTTCATTTTGTAATTCTTTTACCTGAAGTATGTACAATAATTTATATTAATTTTGATATTTATTATTATTATTATAATAATTTACTTATAGAGTATTGAAATACTAGTCATAAATTTGACTGACCTCGCTTTCAATTTTTTGTAAATCATTTTTTAAGTCGCCCAATAAATTTTTGTAACAAGCTACTGATGTTATTTTTTTTGATTCGATAAAATTTAATATTTCCTCAGCGCACTTTATATCATTACGAGATTTATTTATCTAAAATTTTATAAAATGTAAGTTTACACAGAAAAAAAAGGATACCCTATTAGGGTGCTCGGCTGCCCAATTTCAAAACACAGAAACTGACAAAAATAAAATTTTTGAAATATGTATTGAATCATGTCCACAAGACTCCACTGGAACTAAAAATATTAAAAAATCGATTTTGAAAAATTTGTCCCTTTCTGTCTTTTGAATTTGGGCAGCCGTGCTTTGAAAAAGTCGACTATTTTTTTTTTTTCTGACACACCTAAAAAAATTTCCTTACAGTTTGAATTCTAATATTAATTTTAAGTACTTCCTGTTTTATTTAAAATTTTTCCCACTTAAAAAGCATGTAAATCGAAAAACTTTTTTTTAAAATTGCTATAGCTTAGCCGGATTTGAAGCTATCGTTTTAAAACGAGTTTTTACTTGAA